>NC_054478.1:5616147-5681147 GCF_017639515.1 Carcharodon carcharias | reverse complement strand
CCCCCCCCCCCCCCCCCCCCCCCCCCCCCCACCCCCCCCCCCCCCCCCCCCCCCCCCCCCCCCCCCCCCCCCCCCCCCCCCCCCCCCCCCCCCCCCCCCCCCCCCCCCCCCCCCCCCCCCCCCCCACCCCCCCCCCCCCCCCCCCCACCCCCCCCCCCCCCCCCCCCCCCCCCCCCCCCCCCCCCCCCCCCCCCCCCCCCCCCCCCCCCCCCCCCCCCCCCCCCCCCCCCCCCCCCCCCCCCCACCCCCCCCCCCCCCCCCCCCCCCCCCCCCCCCCCCCCCCCCCCCCCCCCCCCCCCCCCCCCCCCCCCCCCCCCCCCCCCCCCCCCCCCCCCCCCCCCCCCCACCCCCCCCCCCCCCCCCCCCCCCCCCCCCCCCCCCCCCACCCCCCCCCCCCCCCCCCCCCCCCCCCCCCCCCCCCCCCCCCCCCCCCCCCCCCCCCCACCCCCCCCCCCCCCCCCCCCCCCCCCCCCCCCCCCCCCCCACCCCCCCACCCCCCCCCCCACCCCCCCCCCCCCCCCCCCCCCACCCCCCCCCCACCCCCCACCCCCCCCACCCCCCCCCCCCCCCCCCCACCCCCCCCCCCCCCCCCCCCCACCCCCCCCCCCCCCCCCCCCCCCCCCCCCCCACCCCCCCCCCCCCCCCCCCCCCCCCCCACCCCCCCCCCCCCCCCCCCCCCCCCACCCCCCCCCCCCCCCCCCCCCCCCCCCCCCCCCCCACCCCCCCCCCCCCCCCCCCCCACCCCCCCCCCCCCCCCCCCACCCCCCCCCCCCACCCCCCCACCCCCCCCCCCCCCCCCCCCCCCCCCCCCCCCCCCCCCCCCCCCACCCCCCCCCCCCCACCCCCCCCCCCCCCCCCCCCCCCCCACCCCCCCCCCCCCCCCCCCCCCCCCCCCCCCACCCCCCCCCCCCCCCACCCCCCCCCCCCCCCCCCCCCCCCCCCCCCCCCCCCCCCCCCCCCCCCCCCCCCCCCCCCCCCACACCGCCCCCACCCCACCCCCACCCACAGCCCCACCCCCACACACCGCCCCCACCCCACCCCCACCCACAGCCCCCACCCCCACACACCGCCCCCACCCCACCCCCACACACAGCCCCCACCCCCACACACCGCCCCCACCCCACCCCCACACACAGCCCCCACCCCCACACACCGCCCCCACCCCCACCCACAGCCCCCACCCCACACACAGCCCCCACCCCACCCCCACCCACAGCCCCCACCCCACACACCGCCCCCACCCCACCCCCACCCACAGCCCCCACCCCCACACACCGCCCCCACCCCACCCCCACCCACAGCCCCCACCCCCACACACCGCCCCCACCCCCACCCACAGCCCCCCACCCCCACACACCGCCCCCACCCCACCCCCACACACCGCCCCCACCCCACCCCCACCCACAGCCCCCACCCCCACACACCCACAGCCCCCACCCCCACACACCGCCCCCACCCCCACACACCGCCCCCACCCCACCCCCACCCCCACCCCCCAATCCCACAGCCCCCACCCCACCCCCACCCACAGCCCCCACCCCAGCCCCCCACTTCCCCCGCACAGGAAAGCTAACTGCTGGCTGGTGTGTTTGGTTTATCTGAAGCTCCCCCTGACTGTGCCCTCTCCTTACCCCAGGTGTGAAGTCACTGAACTTCGGAGGAGCAGTTGGGGGCAGCACTTTCTGTGTTTTCACCTTCTGCCTTGGGGGGTGAAAGGGGTAGTTCTGTGGGCACCCCATGCCCCCTCAGTCCTTTGGCCAGCTGGCCATCCTTCCAGCCGTCGCCGAGCTATTTGACATTGGGTGGCATCATAACCCAGTCTAAAGATGCTCTCCCCCCAACCTGCTTCTTTCCAGCCGAGGCTGTTCAACTCTGACTCAGGCAAGGCTGTCTCTGATTTCCTTCACCGGGGTAGGCTGTGCGGGGCTAGGGTGCGACGATGAGTTCTGATTGCCACATTCCCTCTGTGGGAACACCCCCTTCTCGCCCGTCCAAACCACCCCCCACCCCCCCCCACCCCCCAAACCTCCACCACCCACCACCGCCCCCCCCACACACAAACCAGCTCCCACTGCCGCCCCACCAGCTGTAATTCTGGGTGGTGAACTCAGTCACCCAATCGCATGTGTGGGGAGATCTACAGAAAAGGGTTAAACTGGTTGAAGCAATAACCCCAAATATGGGAGATACACACACACTAAACGGGGAAAAATGTATAATCCAAATGCATCTGGGGAGTGGGAATCACGAAACACAGCTCATAAAGAGGAATCCCTCCTTACTGACTTTGTGTGGAATTAAAGATGAGAATCTATTATTAATATGTTACTGTGTCTTGATTTATTGTTATGCTGTTTTCTGCCATATGCAAACAGTTTTCCCAGAGCCTCAAACCATAATGTTTCACTCTGACTCTTTCACCCCCCCCGACCTGCCATCACTCCCTGTTAGGATGTCCTATCCTCCACTTTGCATTTCCTCCAATCAGCTGAAGAGTGGACCCCGTGGGCCCATCCTCCCACCCGGCTGAGCTCCTCAGCTGTGTCCACTGGGCGGAGAACCTACAACCCGGGGGCGGGGGGGGCTCCGTCTCAGGATAAGGGGCCGCTCATTTAGGACCGAGATGTGGAGAAGTTACTTCACTCGAATTCTCCACCCCAGAGGGTCGCGGATGCTCCATCGTTGAAGACATTTCAGGCCGGGGCAGACAGGTTTTTGGTTTCTCAGGGAATATTTGCAGTGGGTGGGAAAGTGGAGTTGAAGCCTGAGGTCAGCCATGATGGTATTGAATGACAGAAGTGACTTGCCGGGAGAGTTTTGCTGTTGATTGCAGCTTGGATTGCTCCTGGAATGTGTGACTGCTCCCTCTGGGATCTGACAGAGCAGGTAGGAAGGTCCTGTTCAGTGACGGATCTGAAATGAGTTTATTTTGTAAACAGTAATTCCTATAACCAGGGCTCCTGTTGGCAATGTCATGCAAGATAGGGGCAGCCAAGGGAACGGATTGACAGGAATCCCCATCACTGGTTACAGGAATGCAGGGTTTCTGCCACTAGGCTGACAAACCACAGAGTGGAAGTTGGAATCTCATGGTGGGGACCAGCGAGAGAATTTGGTCTAAAACAGAAACCCTGGCCCCAGTGAAAGCGAACATGAAGCCGATTGTCATAAAAACCAAACTGGTTCTCGCTGATCGTCTTTGCCACCCTGACCGAGGTCTGGGTGATGTGACTGCACTTCACACTTAACCACCCTGTCAAACTGCCACTCAGTTAACCTGCTAAATGATTCAAGAAGGCAGCAGAAAAACACCTTAACCTCAAGGTAGTGAATGCCTGTCTTACCAGTGACACCAATTTCCTGAGAGGGTTTTTAAAACATACGACCATGACCATCCAGGAAACTCTCAGCCAATCTCCTGGTGCCCCCTCGGGCCTGGCAGTGCCCCTCGGGCCTGGCTGTCTCCCCTCGGGCCTGGCAGTGCCCCTCGGGCCTGGCTGTCTCCCCTCGGGCCTGGCAGTGCCCCTCGGGCCTGGCAGTGCCCCTCGGGCCTGGCTGTCTCCCCTTGGGCCTGGCTGTCTCCCCTCGGGCCTGGCAGTGCCCCTCGGGCCTGGCTGTCTCCCCTCGGGCCTGGCAGTGCCCCTCGGGCCTGTCTGTCTCCCCTTGGGCCTGGCTGTCTCCCCTCGGGCTTGGCAGTGCCCCTCGGGCCTGGCTGTCTCCCCTCGGGCCTGGCAGTGTCCCTCGGGCCTGGCAGTGCCCCTTGGGCCTGGCAGTGCCCCTCGGGCCTGGCTGTCTCCCCTCGGGCCTGGAAGTGCCCCTCGGGCCTGGCTGACTCCCCTCGGGCCTGGCTGTCTCCCCTCGGGCCTGGCAGTGCCCCTCGGGCCTGGCTGTCTCCCCTCGGGCCTGGCAGTCTCCCCTCGGGCCTGGCTGTCTCCCCTCGGGCCTGGCTGTCTCCCCTCGGGCCTGGCAGTGCCCCTCGGGCCTGGCTGTCTCCCCTCGGGCCTGGCAGTGCCCCTCGGGCCTGGCTGTCTCCCCTCGGGCCTGGCTGTCTCCCCTCGGGCCTGGCAGTGCCCCTCGGGCCTGGCTGTCTCCCCTCGGGCCTGGCAGTGCCCCTCGGGCCTGGCAGTGCCCCTCGGGCCTGGCTTCTCCCCTCGGGCCTGGCAGTGCCCCTCGGGCCTGGCTGTCTCCCCTCGGGCCTGGCAGTGCCCCTCGGGCCTGGCTGACTCCCCTCGGGCCTGGCTGACTCCCCTCGGGCCTGGCTGTCTCCCCTCGGGCCTGGCAGTGCCCCTCGGGCCTGGCTGTCTCCCCTCGGGCCTGGCTGTCTCCCCTCGGGCCTGGCAGTGCCCCTCGGGCCTGGCTGTCTCCCCTCGGGCCTGGCTGTCTCCCCTCGGGCCTGGCTGTCTCCCCTCGGGCCTGGCAGTGCCCCTCGGGCCTGGCTGTCTCCCCTCGGGCCTGGATGTCTCCCCTCAGGCCTGGCTGTCTCCCCTCGGGCCTGGCAGTGCCCCTCGGGCCTGGCTGTCTCCCCTCGGGCCTGGCTGTCTCCCCTCGGGCCTGGCAGTGCCCCTCGGGCCTGGCTGTCTCCCCTCGGGCCTGGCTGTCTCCCCTCGGGCCTGGCTGTCTCCCCTCGGGCCTGGCAGTGCCCCTTGGGCCTGGCAGTGCCCCTCGGGCCTGGCTGTCTCCCCTCGGGCCTGTCAGTGTCCCTCGGGCCTGGCCGTTCTCCTCGGGCCTGGCTGTGCCCCTCGGGCCTGGCCTTGCCCCCCGGGCCTGGCTGTCTCCCCTCGGGCCTGGCAGTGCCCCCCCCAGGCCTGGCAGTGCCCCTCGGGCCTGGCAGGGCTCCTCGGGCCTGGCCTTGCCCCTCGGGCCTGGCAATGTCCCCTCGGGCCTGGCCTTGCCCCTCGGGCCTGGCAATGTCCCCTCGGGCCTGGCCTTGCCCCTCGGGCCTGGCCTTGCCCCTCGGGCCTGGCAATGTCCCTCGGGCCTGGCCTTGCCCCTCGGGCCTGGCAATGTCCCCTCGGGCCTGGCCTTGCCCCTCGGGCCTGGCCTTGCCCCTCGGGCCTGGCAATGTCCCCTCGGGCCTGGCCTTGCCCCTCGGGCCTGGCAATGTCCCCTCGGGCCTGGCCTTGCCCCTCGGGCCTGGCAATGTCCCCTCGGGCCTGGCCTTGCCCCTCGGGCCTGGCAATGTCCCCTCGGGCCTGGCCTTGCCCCTCGGGCCTGGCAATGTCCCCTCGGGCCTGGCCTTGCCCCTCGGGCCTGGCAGTGCCCCTCGGGCCTGGCCTTGCCCCTCGGGCCTGGCCTTGCCCCTCGGGCCTGGCAATGTCCCCTCGGGCCTGGCAGGGCTCCTCTGATGTCCTGTTGGACTCAATCTGCTGGATATCAACAGACCTGTGAATCCTGAGAGTGTTTCTCTTTCAAAAGTGGGTAAAAAGAGCGGGGAGAATATTTCAGCTGGTTGCTGGGGCAATGAAGCCAGGTAGAGCTGGGAGGAAAGGTTTTTTTAGAGGGGAGGGGTGGGGAGTAGGATGTCATTCTAGTGGCAGACGAGGACTTGCTGAATGGGAGGGGGAGAGGTGAGTGGCTTTGAGGGAGCAGGTTTATTGAGGGACAGAGGTGAAGAGTGGGAAGACATCGCTATGTCCCCTGTGAAATGTCCCCCCTGTGGAACAGTGCGAGGTTAAGGTTTGGATCTCAGCCAATCCAGGGTGTCCCCGTAATCAAATATTTTAATTCTCAACGGCACACACATAACCTTTCACCTCACTGAGTTGTCACAACCTGTGTAACCCCTGAGTTTATGACAGCAACAACAGGAAGGGGATCTTCCACTCGTGTCTAATACAACAGAACGTTTTATCAAATATTCTGGTTAATGTTTTGTACTAAATATTTTTTGTTACTTTTCTGGTGAACACTGTATGCTATTTATTCGACTATAATTTATCTACTCCTTCATCTTTGTCCTTTGTTATGACAAAGCATTTATTTAATAAAGATACATAAACACCAAACAAAAATGTGTTGGCTGGAATTCCCTGGTGTGTTTGGACATGGAGCAGGAAAATGAGCTACTCAGGGAGGCACTGAACACACACCACAGAACACAATAGGTCCACGCTCTCCCTCTGGCTCGGTGGAGCGAGCTGATACGGCAAGATGGAGGGGTTGAGGGACGGGTAGACGGAGGGGTTGAGGGACAGGGAGACGGAGGGGTTGAGGGACAGGGAGATGGAGGGGTTGAGGGGCAAGGAGACGGAGGGGTTGAGGGAAGGGGAGACGGAGGGGTTGAGGGAAGGGGAGACGGAGGGGTTGAGGGACAGGGAGGTGGAGGGTTTGAGGGAAGGGGAGACGGAGGGGTTGAGGGACAGGAAGACAGAGGGTTTGAGGGAAGGGGAGACGGAGGGGTTGAGGGACAGGAAGACAGAGGGTTTGAGGGAAGGGGAGATGGAGGGGTTGAGGGACGGGGAGACGGAGGGGTTGAGGGACAGGGAGACGGAGGGGTTGAGGGACAGGGAGATGGAGGGGTTGAGGGACAGGAAGACAGAGTGTTTGAGGGAAGGGGAGACGGAGGGGTTGAGGGACAGGAAGACAGAGGGTTTGAGGGAAGGGGAGATGGAGGGGTTGAGGGATAGGCTTTGTTGAACCAAATAGTCCTTTCTTGTTCCTAAACTCAGCTATCGAGATGTCTGTGGACCCCATGTATACCTAACACACCACACAGATTACAAATACATTTAGTAATATTTAATCAACAAATACTTAGCAACAAGGTTAATCAATGTTTTAAACATCACCCAGCAAGTGTGAACAAAAAGATTAAATGTTAAGACACTAGTTCAGTTACAGGATGAATGAAATCCTAATATCAAAATTCTAAAATAGAAAGAGCTTCTGGCATTGTCACAGAGGGAGCACACATCACAAACTGTACCCAAATGGACTGGACAATAGAGTTCAGACCCCCGAGGGGAGAGTGAAAAAACCACAACATGGACACACAACAGAACTAAGAGGTGGGGTGAGAGGGGGTGGATAAGAGATGAGGGTGGAGGGAGGGGGAGGGAGAGATGATGCACAGCGTGGGGATGCGGGGCAGAGAGAGACTGAGCAGAGCCATAAGCAGGGGTAGCAATTGGATAGCGAGGCATAGGAGAAGAAACGGTTGGGAGAGCTGGGGAGGATTGGTCGGCTGGGTGAAGTCAGAGGGGTGAAGGCGGGAGTGAGAATGTGTCAGAGGTGGAGGAGGCACTGCGGAAGGGAAGGAGAGATAGGGAGACAGAGGAAAAGAAGCAGGGGGAGAGAGGAAGCACAGACAGTGGGAAGGGAATCCAGATGAACTAAAGGTAGAGAGAGGAATGTACAGAGAGAAGATCTGCAGAGAGGCAAAACACTTGAAGAGACTAAGAGAGACACAGGAGAGTGAGAAGATGAAAAAAATATAGACAGAGCAAGAGAGAGTGAGACAGAGAGAGAGAGTCAGAACAAATAAGAGAGAGGAAGAACGAACATACACAGAGAAAGTATTGTCAACAAATTACCCCAGGAATGTACAGGCATTATAAATGAGGATAAATTGTAAATATATGATTGTTAACAATAATACCTTATTATAAAGGCTATTATATAAAAACTGTACACTGGATCATGCCTTAAACTTGGTCACTTTTTATAAGAAACAAAAGCATCAAAATGTACAGAGACCTTCCTACAAATATCCATCATTTCCCATGTGTTACTGTGAATATCCTGGTACAAGCAGGATTAACATCAGTAGAGATACAGTTAGGAACAAAGGGCGGTGGGGAGAGAGGGGTTACTGAGTGTCAGTGTGAGGGAGCTGGATTAACATCAGTAGAGATACAGTCAGTAACACAGGGCGCTGGGGGAGAGGGGTTACTGAGTGACAGTGTGAGGGAGCTGGATTAACATCAGTAGAGATACAGTCAGTAACACAGGGCGCTGGGGGAGAGGGGTTACTGAGTGACAGTGTGAGGGAGCTGGATTAACATCAGTAGAGATACAGTCAGTAACACAGGGCGCTGGGGGAGAGGGGTTACTGAGTGACAGTGTGAGGGAGCTGGATTAACATCAGTACAGATACAGTCAGTAACACAGGGCGCTGGGGGAGAGGGGTTACTGAGTGACAGTGTGAGGGAGCTGGATTAACATCAGTAGAGATACAGTCAGTAACACAGGGCACTGGGGGGAGAGGGGTTACTGAGTGACAGTGTGAGGGAGCTGGATTAATATCAGTAGAGATACAGTCAGTAACACAGGGCGCTGGGAGAGAGGGGTTACTGAGTGACAGTGTGAGGGAGCTGGTTTAACATCAGTAGAGATACAGTCAGTAACACAGGGAGCTGGGAGGAGAGGGGTTAGTGAGTGACAGTGTGAGGGAGCTGGATTAACATCAGTAGAGATACAGTCAATAAAACAGAACACTGGGGGAGAGGGATTACTGAGTGACAGTGTGAGCGAGCTGGATTAACATCAGTAGAGATACAGTTAGGAACACAGGTTACTGGGGGAGAGGGGTTACTGAGTGACAGTGTGAGGGAGCTGGATTAACATCAGTAGAGATACAGTCAGTAACACAGGGCGCTGGGGGGAGAGGTGTTACTGAGTGACAGTGTGAGGGAGCTGGATTAACATCAGTACAGATACAGTCAATAAAACAGAACACTGGGGGAGAGGGATTACTGAGTGACAGTGTGAGGGAGCTGGATTAACATCAGTAGAGTTACAGTTAGGAACACAGGTTACTGGGGGAGAGGGGTTACTGAGTGACAGTGTGAGGGAGCTGGATTAACATCAGTAGAGATACAGTCAGTAACACAGGGCGCTGGGGGGAGAGGGGTTACTGAGTGATAGTGTGAGGGAGCTGGATTAACATCAGTAGAGATACAGTCAGTAACACAGGGCGCTGGGGGGAGAGGGGTTACCGAGTGACAGTGTGAGGGAGCTGGATTAACATCAGTAGAGATACAGTCAGTAACACAGGGCACTGGGGGAGAGGGTTACTGAGTGACAGTGTGAGGGAGCTGGATTAACATCAGTAGATATACAGTCAGTTACACAGTGATCTGGGGGGAGAGGGGTTAGTGAGTGACAGTGTGAGGGGGCTGGATTAACATCAGGAGAGATACAGTCAATAACACAGGGCACTGGGGGAGAGGGTTACTGAGTGACAGTGTGAGGGAGCTGGATTAACATCAGTAGATATACAGTCAGTTACACAGCGATCTGGGGGGAGAGGAGTTAGTGAGTGACAGTGTGAGGGGGCTGGATTAAAATCAGGAGAGATACAGTCAGTTACCCACTGATCTGGGGGTAGAGGGGTTACTGAGTGACAGTGTGAGGTAGTTGCTTAACATCAGTAGAGATATAGTTAGTAACACAGGGCGCTGTGGGAGAGGGGTTACTGAGTGACAGTGTGAGGGAGCTGGATTAACATCAGTAGAGATACAGTCAATAACACAGGGCGCTGGGGGTAGAGGGGTTACTGAGTGGCAGTGTGAGGGAGCTGGATTAACATCAGTAGAGATACAGTCAGTAACACAGGGTGCTGGGGGGAGAGGGGTTACTGAGTGACAGTGTGAGGGCGCTGGATTAACATCAGTAGAGATACAGTCAGTAACACAGGGTGCTGGGGGTAGTGGGGTTAGTGAGTGACAGTGTGAGCGAGCTGGATTAACATCAGTAGAGATACGGTCATTAACACTGAGCGCTGGGTTTAGATGGGTTACTGAGTGACAGTGTGAGCGAGCTGGATTAACATCAGTAGAGATACGGTCATTAACACTGAGCGCTGGGTTTAGATGGGTTACTGAGTGACAGTGTGAGGGAGCTGGATTTACATCAGCAGAGATACAGTCATTAACACAGGGCACTCGGGGGAGAGGGTTTACTGACTGACAGTGTGAGGACGCTAGATTAACATCAGTAGAGTTACAGTTAGGAACACAGGGCGCTGGGGGAGAGGGGTTACTGAGTGACAGTGTGAGGGAGCTGGATTAACATCAGTAGAGATACAGTTAGGTAAACATGGCGCTGGGGGTAGAGTGGTTACAGCGTGACAGTGTGAGGGAGCTGGATTAACATCAGTAGAGATGTTGTCACTAACAAAGGGGGCTGGGGGAGAGGGTTACTGAGTGACAGTGTGAGGGAGCTGGATTAACATCAGTAGAGATACAGTCAGTAACACAGGGCGCTGCGGGTAGATGGGTTAGTGAGTGGCAGTGTGAGTGAGCTGGATTAACATCAGTAGAGATATAGTCATTAACACAGGGTGCTGGGGGGAGAGGGGTTACTGAGTGACAGTGTGAGGGAGCTGGATTAACATCAGTAGAGATACAGTCAGTAACACAGGGCGTTGGGGGGAGAGGGGTTACTGAGTGACAGTGTGAGGGAGCTGGATTCACATCAGTAGAGATACAGTCAGTAACACAGGGTGCTGGGGGAGAGGGGTTACTGAGTGACAGTGTGAGGGAGCTGGATTAACATCAGTAGATATACAGTCAATAACACAGGGCGCTGGGGGGAGAGGGGTTACTGAGTGACAGTATGAGGGAGCTGGATTAACATCAGTAGAGATACAGTCAGTAACACAGGGTGCTGGGGGAGAGGGGTTACTGAGTGACAGTGTGAGGGAGCTGGATTAACATCAGTACAGATACAGTCAGTAACACAGGGCGCTGGGGGAGAGGGGTTATTGAGTGACCGTGTGAGGGAGCTGGTTTAACATCAGTAGAGATACAGTCAGTAACACAGGGCACTGGGGGAGAGGGGTTATTGAGTGACCGTGTGAGGGAGCTGGATTAACATCAGTAGAGATACAGTCAGTAACACAGGGTGCTGGGGGGTGAGGGGTTAGTGAGTGACAGTGTGAGGGAGCTGGATTAACATCAGTAGAGATACAGTCATTAACACAGGGCGCTGGGGGGAGAGGTGTTACTGAGTGACAGTGTGAGGGAGTTGGATTAACATCAGTAGAGATATAGTCAGTAACACAGTGTGCTGGGGGGAGAGGGGTTACTGAGTGACAGTGTGAGGGAGCTGGATTCACATCAGTAGAGATACAGTCAGTAGCACAGGGCGTTGGGGGGAGAGGGGTTACTGAGTGACAGTGTGAGGGAGCTGGATTAACATCAGTACAGATACAGTCAGTAACACAGGGCGCTGGGGGGAGGGGTTACTGAGTGACAGTGCAAAGGAGTTGGATTATCATCAGTAGAGATACAGTTAGGTAAACATGGCGCTGGGGGTAGAGTGGTTACAGCGTGACAGTGTGAAGGAGCTGGATTAACATCAGTAGAGATACAGTCAGTAACACAGGGCACTGGGGGGAGAGGGGTTACTGAGTGACAGTGTGAGGGAGCTGGATTAACATCAGTAGAGATACAGTCAGTAACACAGGGTGCTGGGGGAGAGGGGTTACTGAGTGACAGTGTGAGGGAGCTGGATTAATATCAGTAGAGATACAGTCACTAACACAGGGCGCTGGGGGGAGGGGGGTTACTGAGTGACAGTGTGAGGGAGCTGGATTAATATCAGTAGAGATGTTGTCACTAACACAGGGTGCTGGGGGGAGAGGGGTTACTGAGTGACACTGTGAGGGAGCTGGATTCACATCAGTAGAGCTACAGTCAGTAACACAGGGCGCTGGGGGGAGAGGGGTTACTGAGTGACAGTGTGAGGGAGCTGGATTAACATCAGTAGAGATACAGTTAGGTAAACATGGCGCTGGGGGTAGAGTGGTTACAGCGTGACAGTGTGAGGGAGCTGGATTAACATCAGTAGAGATACAGTCAGTAACACAGGGCGCTGGGGGGAGAGGGGTTACTGAGTGACAGTGTGAGGGAGCTGGATTAACATCAGTAGAGATACAGTCATTAACACAGGGCGCTGGGGGGAGAGGGGTTACTGAGTGACAGTGTGAGGGAGCTGGATTAACATCAGTAGAGATACAGTCATTAACACAGGGCGCTGGGGGGAGAGGGGTTACTGAGTGACAGTGTGAGGGAGCTGGATTAACATCAGTAGAGATACAGTCATTAACACAGGGCGCTGGGGGGAGGGGGGTTACTGAGTGACAGTGTGAGGGAGCTGGATTAACATCAGTAGAGATACAGTCAGTAACACAAGGCGCTGGGGGGAGAGGGGTTACTGAGTGACAGTGTGAGGGAGCTGGATTAACATCAGTAGAGATACAGTCAGTAACACAGGGAGCTGGGGGAGAGGGATCACTGAGTGACAGTGTGAGGGAGCTGGATTAACATCAGTAGAGATACAGTCAGTAATACAGGGCGCTGTGGGGAGAGGGGTTTCAGCGTGACAGTGAAGGAGCTGGATTTACATCAGTAGAGATACAGTCAGTAACACGGCGCTGGGGGGAGAGGGGTTACTGAGTGGCAGTGTGAGGGAGCTGGATTCACATCAGTAGAGATACAGTCAGTAACACAGGGCGCTGGGGGGAGAGGGGTTACTGAGTGACAGTTTGAGGGATCTGGATTAACATCAGTACAGATACAGTCAGTAACACAGGGAGCTGGGGGTGAGAGGGGTTACTGAGTGACAGTGTGAGGGAGCTGGATTAACATCAGTAGAGATACAGTCAGTAACACAGGGCACTGGGGGAGAGGGTTACTGAGTGACAGTGTGAGGGAGCTGGATTAACATCAGTAGAGATACAGTCTGTAACACAGGGCGCTGGGGGAGAGGGTTTTCAGCGTGACAGTGAAGGAGCTGGATTTACATCAGTAGAGATATAGTCAGTAATACGTGGTGTAATGAATGTTGTTCAGTTTGATTGGAGAGAAATGATTGTTTGTTTGGGTTTTGCTCTGATTATTAACTGAAGGAATCTATCTGGACTTTGCTGCGTGTCTGGTTGCTAACTGAGAATGAAATATATTCTCAGAAGGAATGAGTTAGCGTAGACAGCATGTGTACCACTCCTGTTTGAACTGTCCATCACAAATCATGCATGGGGGTTTATGAATTTGGACCGTTAGCTCAGAATCTCTCATCCTCTCACTCATTTTATGCACAGGGATCAGTCACAGTTCAGTTCGCAAGACTCTTCCCGCTGAATCAGGAGGTCGTGGGTTCCAACCTACTCTATAGACAGAATCCTAGATTCTGACAACACAGTGAGAGGCCATTCAGCCCATCATGCCTGTGACAGCTCCTTGAAAGATCTATCCAAATAGTCCTATTCTCCTGCTCTTTCCCCTATCGCCTTGCAAATCTCTCCTTTTCAGTATTTGTTCAATTTCCTGTTGAAAGTTCCTATTGAATCTGCTTCCACCGCCCTTTCAGGCAGCGCCTTCCAGATCACAACAACTCACTGTGGAAAATTCCAATCTCTCCCTCTGGATCTTTTACCGATTCTCTTCACTCTGTGTCCCTCTGGTTACCCACCCTCCTGCCACTGGAAACAGTTTCTCCTTATTCCCTCTATCTAAACCCCTCATGATTTTGAATCGTTGTATTAAATCTCCCCCTTAACCTTCTCTGCTCTAAGGAGAACAATCCCAGCTTCTCCAGTCTCTCCACATTAACTGAAGTCCCTCATCCCTGCTCCCATCCTGGTAAATCTCCTCCGCACCCTCTCCAAGGCCTTGACGTCCTTCCTAAAGTGTGGGACCCAGAATTGGGACACAATCCTCCAGCTGGGGTCTAACCCAGTGATTGATAAAGGGTCCACAATAAGTTCGTTGCTTTGTCTGATCTAATCTTCTGTTAATAAAGCCAAGGATCCCCTATGCTATTTTTAATAGCCTTTCCAGCTCATCTTGCTACCTTTGATGATTTGTGTACATTTAGCCTGAGGTCTCTATGTTTCTGCACCCCCTTTAAAATTGTTCCATTTATTTGATAGTCTCTCTCCTCCTTCTTCCTACCAAAGTGTAATACTTCACACTCCTCTGCTCTACACTTCATCTGCCATGGGTCTGCCCCCCCTTACTACTGGATGTGATGTCTTTCAGGTGAGATGTTACACTCAGGCTCTCTGCTGGACAGAAGAGATTCTCTGAACATGTTGTGAAGACGCTCAGGATTCATCTCCCCTTTCGGCTCTGGTATCCCGGCTAATATTTAAACAGCAGTCAACAGCACTAAACATTCCTTTCAATTTGCTCATTAGGTCGCTGGCTGGGCCCAGCATTTATTGCCCATCCCCAATTACCCCTTGAGAAGGTGGTGGGTGAGCTGCCTCCTTGAGCCGCTGCAGTCCATGTGGTGTAGGTACACCCACAGTGCTGTTAGGGAGGGAGTTCCAGGATTGCTACTTGTGGGATCTTCCTAAGAGCAAATTGATGCTGAGCTTCCTACATTTTGGGACATCGTGAGGTGACAGTTGCTAGATAAATACAAGTGTTCCCTTTCTTTCACAGACTGTCAAGTGGGTGTTGGATCTCCACTAGAAGCATTGCTGATCTGGTAGGACATAAGCTTATTGTCTGTTTTTCAGTGAATCAGAGTAGACAATGAGTCATGTGTGTGCCCAGCACTGCCCTGTGTACCAATTCAAGAAAAGAACAGTCCGAACATTGGGCACACACAGAACATGCCAGCCTGTTAGCTTCTGACAACAGGAGGTAAAGAAGTGCACCAGGAATCGGCAGCTAACACTGCCACGGTGTGTGGAGCAAGCAGCTGATGATGGGGCTGTTGGGAGGAGGGGCTCTTGTTATGTGCTCAACAGCTAATCACCCCTCCTCACAATATTTCCTAACAGTGCACCTCGTGTGTTCAGGCATTTCATCTGTTTTTGTAACCCTCATTACCCCCGCTTCCCCTTCCCCATTCTTATCTTGCCACCTTGCTCCTCTGCCCTTACCCCTCCCATCCCACCTCCCAAAATAATTAGGCTGTGGCTGGGGATAGTGGATCATTATTCTGCTCTGGGACAGCACAGCAGCGATGACATTCAGGGTCCCCCCGCACTTTGGGAGATCCTGGGATGGGTTTGCCCGTGTGGGGGTTCACACACCAGCATTCACCGCGTTGCCCATTCAGGGAGGTCTTACACTGTAAAAAACACAAAACAGGGAAAGAGGTCAGTCTTCAGGGAGACAGAACAAAGCAACAAGCAAAGGCTATCTCTGCCACACCACACACACCATGCTGCTATCTCCTCCTGGAGCTGAACTACTCTCCATCAATTCCTCCAATTAGCACGTCCCTCTACACTGTCCCCATCAAACACTCCCAGGACAGGGACAGCACGGGGTTAGATACAGAGTAAATCTCCCTCTACACTGTCCCCATCAAACACTCCCAGGACAGGTACAGCACGGGGTTAGATACAGAGTAAATCTCCCTCTACACTGTCCACATCAAACACTCCCAGGACAGGTACAGCACGGGGTTAGATACAGAGTAAATCTCCCTCTACACTGTCCCCATCAAACACTCCCAGGACAGGTACAGCACGGGGTTAGATACAGAGTAAAGCTCCCTCTACACTGTCCCCATCAAACACTCCCAGGACAGGTACAGCACGGGGTTAGATACAGAGTAAATCTCCCTCTACACTGTCCCCATCAAACACTCCCAGGACAGGTACAGCACGGGGTTAGATACAGAGTAAATCTCCCTCTACACTGTCCCCATCAAACACTCCCAGGACAGGTACAGCACGGGGTTAGATACAGAGTAAATCTCCCTCTACACTGTCCCCATCAAACACTCCCAGGACAGGTACAGCACGGGGTTAGATACAGAGTAAATGTCCCTCTACACTGTCCCCATCAAACACTCCCAGGACAGGTACAGCACGGGGTTAGATACAGAGTAAAGCTCCCTCTACACCGTCCCCATCAAACACTCCCAGGACAGGTACAGCACAGGGTTAGATACAGAGTAAATCTCCCTCTACACTGTCCCCATCAAACACTCCCAGGACAGGTACAGCACGGGGTTAGATACAGAGTAAATCTCCCTCTACACTGTCCCCATCAAACACTCCCAGGACAGGTACAGCATGGGGTTAGATACAGAGTAAATCTCCCTCTACACTGTCCCCATCAAACACTCCCAGGACAGGTACAGCACGGGGTTAGATACAGAGTAAATCTCCCTCTACACTGTCCCCATCAAACACTCCCAGGACAGGTACAGCACGGGGTTAGATACAGAGTAAATCTCCCTCTACACTGTCCCCATCAAACACTCCCAGGACAGGTACAGCACGGGGTTAGATACAGAGTAAAGTTCCCTCTACACTGTCCCCGTTAAACACTCCCAGGACAGTAACACCACGGGGTTAGATACAGAGTAAAGCTTCCTCTACACTGTCCCCATCAAACACTCCCAGGACAGGACAGCACGGGGTTAGATACAGAGTAAAGCTCTCTCTACACTGTCCCCATCAAACACTCCCAGGACAGGTACAGCACAGGGTTAGATACAGAGTAAATCTCCCTCTACACTGTCCCCATCAAACATTCCCAGGACAGGTACAGCACGGGGTTAGATACAGAGTAAAGCTCCCTCTACACTGTCCCCATCAAACACTCCCAGGACAGGTACAGCACGGGGTTAGATACAGAGTAAAGCTCTCTCTACACTGTCCCCATCAAACACTCCCAGGACAGGTACAGCACGGGGTTAGATACAGAGTAAAGCTCCCTCTACACTGTCCCCATCAAACACTCCCAGGACAGGTACAGCACGGGGTTAGATACAGAGTAAATTTCCCTCTACACTGTCCCCATCAAACACTCCCAGGACAGGTACAGCACGGGGTTAGTTACAGAGTAAAACTCCTTCTACACTGTCCCAATCAAACACTCCCAGGACAGGTACAGCACGGCGTTAGAAACAGAGTAAAGCTATCTCTACACTGTCCCCATGAAACACTCCCAAGGACAGGTACAGCACGGGGTTAGATACAGAGTAAAGCTCGCTCTGCACTGTCCCCATCAAACACTCCCAGGACAGGTACAGCACGGGGTTAGATACAGAGTAAATCTCCCTCTACACTGTCCCCATCAAACACTCCCAGGACAGGTACAGCACGGGGTTAGATACAGAGTAAAGTTCCCTCTACACTGTCCCCATTAAACACTCCCAGGACAGGTACAGCACGGGGTTAGATACAGAGTAAAGTTCCCTCTACACTGTCCCCATTAAACACTCCCAGGACAGGTACAGCACGGGGTTAGATACAGAGTAAAGTTCCCTCTACACTGTCCCCATTAAACACTCCCAGGACAGTAACACCACGGGGTTAGATACAGAGTAAAGCTTCCTCTACACTGTCCCCATCAAACACTCCCAGGACAGGTACAGCACGGGGTTAGATACAGAGTAAATCTCCCTCTACACTGTCCCCATCAAACACTCCCAGGACAGGTACAGCACGGGGTAAGATACAGAGTAAATCTCCCTCTACACTGTCCCCATCAAACACTCCCAGGACAGGTACAGCACGGGGTTAGATACAGAGTAAAGTTCCCTCTACACTGTCCCCATCAAACACTCCCAGGACAGGTACAGCACGGGGTTAGATACAGACTAAAGCTCCCTCTACACTGTCCCCATTAAACACTCCCAGGACAGGAACAGCACGGGGTTAGATACAGAGTAAATCTCCCTCTACACTGTCCCCATCAAACACTCCCAGGACAGGTACAGCACGGGGTTAGATACAGAGTAAAGTTCCCTCTACACTGTCCCCATTAAACACTCCCAGGACAGGTACAGCACGGGGTTAGATACAGAGTAAAGTTCCCTCTACACTGTCCCCATTAAACACTCCCAGGACAGGTACAGCACGGGGTTAGATACAGAGTAAAGTTCCCTCTACACTGTCCCCGTTAAACACTCCCAGGACAGTAACACCACGGGGTTAGATACAGAGTAAAGCTTCCTCTACACTGTCCCCATCAAACACTCCCAGGACAGGACAGCACGGGGTTAGATACAGAGTAAATCTCCCTCTACACTGTCCCCGTCAAACACTCCCAGGACAGGTACAGCACGGGGTTAGATACAGAGTAAAGCTCCCTCTACACTGTGCCCATCAAACACTCCCAGGACAGGTACAGCACGGGGTTAGATACAGAGTAAATCTCCCTCCACACTGTCCCCATCAAACACTCCCAGGACAGGTACAGCACGGGGTTAGATACAGAGTAAATCTCCCTCTACACTGTCCACATCAAACACTCCCAGGACAGGTACAGCACGGGGTTAGATACAGAGTAAATCTCCCTCCACACTGTCCCCATCAAACACTCCCAGGACAGGTACAGCACGGGGTTAGATACAGAGTAAATCTCCCTCTACACTGTCCCGATCAAACACTCCCAGGACAGGTACAGCACGGGGTTAGATACAGAGTAAATCTCCCTCTACACTGTCCACATCAAACACTCCCAGGACAGGTACAGCACGGGGTTAGGTACAGAGTAAAGCGCCCTCTACACTGTCCCCATCAAACACTCCCAGGACAGGTACAGCACGGGGTTAGATACAGAGTAAATCTCCCTCTACACTGTCCCGATCAAACACTCCCAGGACAGGTACAGCACGGGGTTAGGTACAGAGATAATCTCAGGTGTATCTACCTGTTTGAGGTTGTAAAGGCCCCGCCAGTCACAGTTGGGGATGTGCAGTGAGTATAAATGTTCCAGAGGACCTCGCTCGTCTGGTAGCCGCAATGATGAAATTCTCTCCAAGACCTGGTCTAGCTCCATTTGGCAAGTTGTCTGTCCACAGAGGGAGGATGTCATGGTTCAGAGTGAAGACAAGGCATGGGACAAGATCAGAAACAGTTTCAAATGACAGAGCTGCCACACAAAGTCCAACAACTTTCATCAACTAAAAGCAGAAAATATGGAAGGAGCCAGCAAGCCGGCGGTATCTGTGGAGGGAGATGTAGGCTTAATGTTCTAGATGGAAATGGCTCTTTTTCAGAACACAGAATGTGCAAATTCATGTTTGGTCAGAAATGTTAACTGTGTTTCTCTCTCCAGACGCTGTCAGACCCGCTGGGTTTTCCCCAGCATTTTCTGTTTTTATTTCAGATTTCCAGCATCTGCAGGATTCTGATTTATCTTTGATAAAACCTGCGTTAGGCGGGATCATTCTATCCAATTCTGCACATTAAATTTTCAGAAGAGGCCTTGGAGAGGGTGCGGAGGGGATTTACTAGAATTGGAACAGGGATGAGGGACTTCAGTTACTATGGAGAGGCTGGAGAAGCTGGGATTGTTCTCCTTAGAGAAGAGAAGGTTAGGGGGAGATTTAACAGAGGTGTTCAAAATCATGAGAGATTTCAATAGAAACTGTTTCCAGTGGCAGGGGGACACAGAGTGAAGATTAAAGAACAGAGTAGACATGAGAAATGTTTTTTTCCACAGTGAGTTGTTGTGATCTGGAAGACGCTGCCTGAAAGGGCGGTGGAAGCAGATTCAACAATAACTTCCGAAAGGGAATTGGATAAAGAGTTGAAGGGGAAAATTTTTCATGGCTGAGGGGAAAGTGTGGAATGGGACTGATTGGATGGCTCTCTCAAAGACCTAGTATGGATATGGTGGGCTGAATGGCCTCACTACGTGCTGTAAGCTTCTGTGATTCTAAGAATCCAGCTGCATGTAGGAGAACCCCAGTATTTAATTCGTTTTCTGAAATAGCACCAATAAAGATTGCAATTTTATATATAATAATAATAATTCCCCTTATTCTGCGTCAGGACAGTAATGCATAGCAACTCAAAAGATTAATCAGAGCTGACCAGGTTTTAGGGAGCAAGATTCAGACCAGCACAGAGATAGGCATCTGAGTGAATGAAAAATAAATGGAGAGAAATACAGTGAGTGTGCGAGGGTGACACAGAGCTAGAGAGAGAGAGAGAGAGCAGCAGAGAAAGAACGATACAGAGAAATAGCAAGAGATAGAGAGAGAGAGATAGAACGAGACAGAGAAATAGAAAGACAGAGAGACAGCTAGACAGAAAAAGAGAGGCACCAATAGAGAGAGAGAGAGACAGACAGATACAGACAGAGAGACAGAGAGAGAGAGAGACAGACAGATACAGACAGAGAGACAGAGAGAGAGAGAGACAGAGAGAGAGGCAGGTACAGACAGAGAGACAGAGAGAGAGACAGATACAGAGAGAGAGAGAGAGAGAGAGACAGAGAGAGAGACAGATACAGACAGAGAGAGAGAGAGAGAGAGAGACAGAGAGAGAGACAGATACAGACAGAGAGAGAGAGAGAGAGAGACAGAGAGAGAGACAGATACAGACAGAGAGAGAGAGACACAGAGAGAGAGACAGATACAGACAGAGAGACAGAGAGAGAGACAGATACAGACAGAGAGCGAGAGAGAGAGAGACAGAGAGAGAGACAGATACAGACAGAGAGCGAGAGAGAGAGAGACAGATACAGACAGAGAGAGAGAGACAGAGAGACAGACAGATACAGACACAGAGAGAGAGAGACAGGCAGATACAGACAGAGAGACAGAGAGAGAGAGACAGATACAGACAGAGAGACAAAGAGAGAGAGACAGAGAGACAGAGAGAGAGACAGATACAGACAGAGAGACAGAGAGAGAGAGAGAGAGAGACAGATACAGACAGAGAGACAGAGAGAGAGACAGAGAGAGAGAGAGACAGAGAGACAGACAGATACAGACAGAGACAGAGAGAGAGACAGATACAGACAGAGAGACAGAGAGAGACAGACAGATACAGACAGAGAGACAGAGAGACAGACAGATACAGACAGAGAGACAGAGAGAGACAGACAGATACAGACAGAGAGAGAGAGAGACAGACAGATACAGACAGAGAGACAGAGAGAGACAGAGAGAGAGAGAGACAGAGAGACAGACAGATACAGACAGAGAGACAGAGATACAGATACAGACAGAGAGACAGAGAGACAGAGAGAGAGAGAGACAGAGAGAGAGACAGATACAGACAGAGAGACAGAGAGAGAGAGAGACAGAGAGAGAGACAGATACAGACAGAGAGACAGAGGGAGAGACAGAGAGAGAGACAGATACAGAGAGAGAGACAGAGAGAGAGAGACAGAGAGACAGAGAGATACAGACAGAGAGACAGAGAGAGAGACAGATACAGACAGAGACAGAGAGAGAGACAGAGAGAGAGACAGAGAGATACAGACAGAGAGACAGAGAGAGAGACAGACACAGACAGAGAGACAGAGAGAGAGACAGACACAGACAGAGAGCCAGAGACAGAGAGACAGATACAGACAGAGAGAGAGAGAGACAGACAGATACAGACAGAGAGAGAGAGACAGATACAGACAGAGAGACAGAGAGAGAGAGAGACAGATACAGACAGAGAGAGAGAGAGACAGACAGATACAGACAGAGAGACAGACAGAGAGACAGAGAGAGACAGACAGGGCCAAAGACAGGGGGGCAGAGAAATCCCGGGATGTCCAAGTCAAGGATTAAAATAACAGCAGTGGGAGGGACGACTGGAGACAGAGGAGGGAGAGAAGAGAGGGGTGGAGCCAAGCAGTGTGACAGACTCCAAACACACGTGGTAAAGATAACAGGTGAATAACAATGTAGGAGTGTTGGAGTAGCAGCATCTGCACTGCCCAAGGCAGTGACTGCAGACTGGGGTTGCTGATGGAGTGTGAGCTCCCTCTGGTGGTTAGACTCACTCAGCTACTGGAAAAAAGGGCAAGTGGAATAAACAAACTGCAGCCAAGTGTCTGCCTGGAAGGAGAGTTAAAGCTCGTGACGAAACCTCTGTGTGTTCAATGGTTTACCAGCTGGGGCCATGGTCTCCTCGGTTCCTCGTTCCCTTTGCTGCCTCGATCCATTGATCGCCACTGTGCATTGTTACGCTCGCGAATCACTGCTGTCGTCTTCGAGCCCACTCTGATCGGCTTCCGACCCACGACACTGACGTTCGGGTAGTTTAAATGATTGTCAGTGAGCTCAGTGTTCACTCGCTCATCGTGGTTCTCTCCACCTTCCAGTTGCAGATAGAAAGAAAAAAAGACATTTAGTGGGGTGACGCGTGAGAGAAGACTAGACTCTCGGACACACTGAAACTAACTTGCATTTCTATAGCACCTTTCACCACCTCAGACTATTCCAAAGTGTGTTAGAGCTAATGGAGTGTTTTTTGAAGTGTAGCCATCGTTGTAATGTAGGGGAGATATCATCCTTTGCAGCTGTGACCAGGAGCTCTGAACAATGTGTTGCCAGCCCAGTGCCAGAGTTAAGGACATCTCCTCATGGCTGGAGACACATGTGGAGTGGGAAAGGGAGGGTCCAGTTGTTCTGGACATGTGGGAACCATGGATCTAGGTAGAGCCAGGAATGGTATTCTGCTGAGGGAGTTCGAGGGGTTAATGTCGAAACTAAAACACCAAAACTCAATAGTAACAATCACCAAACTGTTCACCGAGCCATAGAATCAGATCGAGCAGATCAGACAATTAAACATGTGGCTCAGAGGGTGGTGCAGGAGGAAGGGGTTTCGATTCATGTGGTGTTGTCACAAGCACTCAGGAATGAGGGAGCTGCTCTACTGGAATGGGCTTCACTTGAACTGGAATAAAACAGAAAGTGCCAGAAAAACTCAGCAGGTCTGACAGCCTCTGCGGAGCGAGAAACACAGTTAACGTTTCGAGTCTGCTCTGAAGAAGAGTTATACAAACTCGAAACGTTAACTCTGTTTTTCTCTCTCCACAGTTGCTGAGTTCTTCCAGCATTTTCTGTTTTATTTCAGATTTCCAGCATCTGCAGTATTTTGCTTTTATTGACATAAACTGGGTCCTGGTGAATTGTATAACTATAACAGGGCTTGAAACCAAAAAGGGGAAGGGGTTAGGTAAGGAAGATTTAGAAATCCAAAGAGAAAAGTCAAGGCAGTGGTGTCACAATTTGGGTAAGGACAAATATTTTTAAGACAGAGGTAGAAAGATTCTTAACAAAAACAGAATTACCTGGAAAAACTCAGCAGGTCTGGCAGCATTGGTGGAGAAGAAAAGAGTTGACGTTTCGAGTCCTCATGACCCTTCAACAGAATCAAAGGTTATCGGGGGAAGATAGAAATGTGGAATTTGAAACACAAACAGATCAGCCAAGATCTTATTGAATGGTGGAGCAGGATCGAGGGGCTGAATGGCCTCCTCCTGTTCCTAATGCTTATGTTCATAAATAGAGTGGGGCAGAAAGGGACAGAGTGTTTAACAGTAACCGTCCAAATAAGACCCAGTGAATAAGGTGCATGAAAATAATGGTAGTAAAAATTAATAACAGTTGTTTATCTGAATGCATAGTGAACTAGTGACACAAATAGAGATAAATGGTTTCAATCTAATTGCCATTACAAGGACTTGGTTGTGAGGTGGCTTTGGTTAGGAAATACATATTCCAGGGTACATGGCATTTCAGAAAGACAGATGGAAGGCAGAGGAGGAGGAGTGGCCCTGAAAGTAAAGGATGTCATAAGGACATGAGAAAGAAAGGATCTGGTCTCAGAAGATCATGAAGTAGAATCAGCATAGGTGGGATTTGGAATAGCGAGAGTCGGTAAACACTGGTGACAGGGGTTCATAGGCCCCCAAACAGTAGTTATACTGTTGGTCAGAGCACGAGACAAGAAATTATTGAAGCCTGTAACAAAGGCAATGTAGGGGGGCTTTAATCTCATATAGACTGGGACAATTAAATTGACAAGAGTGGTCGAAAGGATGAGTTTGTGGAATGTTTTTTGTGACAGTTTCCTGGAACAATACATTTTGGAATCAACCAGGGTTGAAGTTATCTTAGATCTAGTTCTGTGTAATGAAGCAGAGTTATCTAGTAATGTTGTAGTAGAGGATTCACTGAGAAATAGTGATCATAGTACCACTGAATTCCATACTCCAGTTCCAAACAAAAACCTTAAACTTAAACAAAGCCATTTACATGGGTATGAGGGAAGAACTGGCTAAGGCTGATGGGGTAAATAGACTAAAAGCTATGGCAGTAAATAGATTGGGAGAAACATTTAAAGAGACAATTAAAAACACTCAACAGAAATATATTCTGCTGAAGAACAAAAGTTCAGTGAGCAAGATCCACCTGTGGCTCGCTCAGGAGTTTAAAGACAGTATTACATTGAAAGAAGAGGTGCACAATGTTGCACATAGTTAGTCTGAGGATTGAGAGTGTTTTAGAAACCAGCAAAGGGTCACCAAAAATAGAGGAAAATAGAATTTGAGGGTAAACTAGACAGGAACATTAAAAACAGATACAAGCATATAAGAAGGAAGAGAGTAGCTAAAGTAAATGTTGGTCCCTGAGAGATAGAGACAGGAGAAATATGGGGAATGAGGAAATGGCAGGGGCATTGAACAAATATTTTGTGTCTGTCTTCACAGTTGAAGACACAATTTCCATACCAGAGATAGACAGTAACATAGGGGCTAAAAAGAGTGAGGAGCTTAACATAATTAATATCAGCAGAGAAAAAGTACTGGAGAAACTTAAGAGAATAGATGCCTTACAGCCTAGGGTTCTAAGAGAGCTAGCTGCTGATATAGTGATGTGCTTACTGTGCTTTTCTAAAATTAACAATATTCTAGAACAGTTCCTGCGGGTTGGAAGTTGGCAAATGTAACATCGTTTTTCAAGAAAGGAGGGAGATAGAAAACAGGGTATTGCAGGCCAGTTACCCTGACATCAGTCATTGGGAAAGTGCTGGAATCTATACTTAAGGAAGTCTTAACAATACAGTTAGAAAATCATATTATGAATAGAACAAGTCAACATGGTTTTACCAAACTGAAATTGTATTTGAAAACTTTTTCAGAGTTTTTTGAGGATGCAGCGAGTAGGAGGAAGTCTGGTGGTGCAGGGGCCATGGCCCCAGCTCTGCACCAGAAACTCCGGGTTCGTGTCCTACTTCAGGACTTAATGACCACAGAAGGTGCCTTCATAACAGAGCCAAACAGGTTGATTATCAGCCTGTAAATCCTTTCAATACACCTGGTGGCAAGTGGTAAGAGAAGGAGCTTCCCACAGTAATTTGCATAATCATGGACCAATCCAATGGTCAACAATATCCTCTTAGCATTTGGAGGAGAACTATATGGTGGATAAGACGGAACCAGTAGATATAGTATACCTAGATTTCCAAAAGGCATTTGATAAGGTGTTACACAAAAGGTTCTTTTATACATAGATGGGATGTGGGGCTTCACTGGCTGGGCCAACATTTATTGTCCATCCCTAGTTGCCCTTGAGAAGGTGGTGGTGAGCTGCCTTCTTGAGCCGCTGCAGTCCATGTGGTGTAGGTACACCCACAGTGCTGTTAGGGAGGGAGTTCCAGGATTTTGACCCAGCGACAGTGAAGGAACGGCCGATATATTTCCAAGTCAGGATGGTGAGTGACTTGGAGGGGAACTCCCAGGTGGTGGTGTTTCCATCTGCTGCCCTCGTCCTAGATGGTAGTGGCCATGCGTTTGGAAGGAGAAGAAGCCTTGGTGAATTCCTGCAGTGCATCTTGTAGATGGTACATACACTGCTGCTACTGTGTGTTGGTGGTGGAGGGAGTGAATGTTTGTGGATGTGGTGCCAACCAAGCGGGGCTGCTTTGTCCTGGATGGTGTCGAGCTTCTTGAGTGTTGTGGGAGCTGCACTCATCCAGGCAAGTGGGGAGTATTCCATCACACTCCTGACCTGTGCCTTGTAGATGGTGGAAAGGCTTTGGGGAGTCAGGAGGTGAGGTACTCAGCACACGATTCCCAGCCTCTGACCTTCTCTTGACCTGCACGATTCCTAGCCTCTTGTATCCACAGTATTTATATGGCTAGTCCAGTTCAGTTTCTGGTTAATGGTAACCCCCAGGATGTTGATAGTGGGAGATTCAGTGATGGTAATGCCATTGATCATCAAGGGGGCGATGGTTAGATTCTCTCTTGTTGGAGATGGTCATTGCCTGACACTTGTGTGGTGTGAATGTTACTTGCCACTTGTCAGTCCAAGCCTGGATATTGTCCAGGTCTTGCTGCATTTGGACATGGACTGCTTCAGTATCTGAGGAGTCGTGAATGGTGCTGAACATTGTGTAATCATCAGCGAACATCCCCACTTCTGACCTTATGATGGAAGGAAGGTCATTGCTGAAGCAGCTGAAGATGGTTGGGCCGAGGACACTACCCTGAGGAACTCGTGCCTCTATTCATGATTTCTCTCATGTCCGACGTTACATCAACAATTTGCAGTTCCCTGGCCCCAACCGCTTCCTCTTCACCATGGACGTCCAATCCCTCTACACCTCCATCCCCCACCAGGATGGTCTGAGGGCCCTTAGCTTCTTCCTCGAACAGAGGCCCGAACAATCCCCATCCACCACTACTCTCCTCCATCTGGCTGAACTTGTTCTCACGCTGAACAATTTCTCCTTCAACTCCTCGCACTTCCTCCAAATAAAAGGTGTGGCTATGGGTACCCGCATGGGCCCCAGCTATGCCTGTCTCTTTATGGGGTATGTGGAACATTCCTTGTTCCAGTCCTACTCCGGCCCCCTTCCACAACTCTTTCTCCGGTACATCGATGATTACTTTGGTGCTGCTTCATGCTCTCGTCGGGACTTGGAAAAATTTATTAATTTTGCTTCCAATCTCCACCCCTCCATCATTTTCACGTGGTCCATCTCTGACACTTCCCTTCCCTTCCTTGACCTCTTCTGTCTCAATCTCTGGTGATAGACTGTCCACCAATATCCATTACAAACCTACTGACTCCCACAGCTATCGCGACTACAGCTCCTCACACCCCGCTTCCTGTAAGGACTCCATCCCATTCTCCCAGTTCCTTCGCCTCTGTCGCATCTATTCCGATGATGCTACCTTCAAAAACAGTTCCTCTGACATGTCCTCCTTCTTCCTTAACCGAGGTTTTCCACCCACGGTGGTTGACAGGGCCCTCAACCGTGTCTGGCCCATCTCCCGCACATCTGCCCTCACGCCTTCTCCTCCCTCCCAGAAACATGATAGGGTCCCCCTTGTCCTCACTTATCACCCCACAAGCCTCCACATTCAAAGGATAATCCTCCGCCATTTCCGCCAACTCCAGCATGATGCCACCACCAAACACATCTTCCCTTCACCCCCCCCATCGGCATTCCGTAGGGATAGCTCCCTCCGGGACACCGTGGTCCACTCCTCTATCACCCCCTACTCCTCAACCCCCACCTATGGCACCACCCCATGCCCACGCAAAAGATGTAATGCCTGCCCCTTTACTTCCTCTCTCCTCACCGTCCAAGGACCCAAACACTCCTTTCAACTGAAGCAGCATTTCACTTGCACTTCCCTCAACTTAGTCTACTGCATTCGTTGCTCCCAATGTGGTCTCCTTTACATTGGAGAGACCAAACATAAACTGGGCAACCGCTTTGCAGAACACCTTCGATCTGTCCACAAGAATGACCCAAACCTCCCTGTCGCTTGCCATTTCAACACTCCACCCTGCTCTCTTGCCCACATGTCTGTCCTTGGCTTGCTGCATTGTTCCAATGAAGCTCAACGCAAACTGGAGGAACAGCACCTCATCTTCCGACTAGGGACTTTACAGCCTTCCGGACTGAATATTGTGTTCAACAACTTCAGATCATGACCTCTCTCCTCCATCCTCACCACCTTTTTAAATCCAATTTTTATTTTTTATCGATTTTATTTTATTCTTTTATTTATTTGTTCATTTTTTAAATCCTTCTTCTGCCACCCCCACCCCCCATCCACAGGGTCAATCTGTCACTTGTGTTTATGTTGTGCTTTCAGAGAGCACTGACCCTTCTTCTACTATTAACACATTCTACTATCCTACTGTTATACCACAATCAGTACCTTCTTTAGTCTTTAGCTTTAGCATTACCTCCCTTTGTCTTGTGTCCATGACATCTTGGTCAATCTCTCCTGAGCTCCCACCTATCCCTGACCTTCTATTTTGCTCCACCTGCTCCTCCCCTTCTTATACAGGATAAAATCCATCACATTTCTACCCCTCCTTAGCTCTGAAGAAGAATCATATGGGCTTGAAACATTAACTCTGTTTCTCCCTCCACCGATGCTGCCAGACCTGCTGAGTTTTACCAGCATTTTCTGCTGTTATTTCAGATTTCCAGCATCCGCAATATTTTGCTTTTATCTAGAGAATAATGAGTCAAAGTTTGCTGATGAT
The DNA here is from genome assembly GCF_017639515.1 of Carcharodon carcharias. Lineage (NCBI taxonomy): Eukaryota > Metazoa > Chordata > Chondrichthyes > Lamniformes > Lamnidae > Carcharodon > Carcharodon carcharias. Next base: position 5,652,968 of record NC_054478.1, on the reverse strand, counting down.
ACCAAACTAGGTGGGAAGGTAAACTGCAGGGAGATCACAGAGAGGCTGCAAAGTGTCTTGACAGGTTCAGTGGACGGGCTACAAGATAGCAGATGGACAAGTGGAGAAATGTGGGAGTTTACTCGCGTTAGTCATGAGAATAGAGAGCAGAATATTTTTTAAAAGGTGAGAAGCTGGTCAGTGTTGATGTTCAAAGAGAATTGAGCATATTCATAAAGGGAACAGAGAAAGTTAGCATGCAGGTCCAGCAAGTCTTTACAAGGGCAAATTGGCCGTATCACAAGGGGATTGGAATACAGGAATAAAGAAGCCTCACTACAGTTGTACAGGGTTTTGGTGAAACCACATCTGGAGTACGGTGTGCAGTTTGTCCTCATGTTTAAGAAAGGATATACTTACACTGGGGGTGGTACAACGAAGATTCACTAGATTGGTCCCTGGGATGAGGGGGTGTGTCCTATGATGAGTGGTTGAGGAAATTGGGTTTATATTCTCTGGGGTTTAGAATAATGAGAGTAACCTCATTAAAACGTATGAGATTTGGAAAGGGTCTGATCGGGTAGACACTGAGATTGTTTCCACTGGTCAGTGAATGAAGAACACGGGGATTCAGTCTCAGGATAAGGAGACGATCATTTGGGACTGAGATGGGGAGAAATTACTTCACTCAAAGGGTTGTGAACCTTTAGCGTTCTCTACCCCATACTGGAAGCAGGCAGAAAATTGGAGTTCAGATTCTAAGGTTTAAACAAATACAACAGCGAAATTGTGCACAACAAGATCCCACAAACAACAATGAAATTAGTGAGGTTACTTGAGGGTAAAAAAATTGTCCAAACAACTGAACAGCAATTCCCCACGCTTCACTCAGTTGTGTCATGACTATTACATTTCCAGCTGAGGAGGAAGACAGGGCCTCAATTCAAAACCTCACCTGGTAGGCAGCCCCTTGACAGTGCAGCATTCCCTCTGTACTGACCCTCTGACAGTGCAGCACTCCCTCAGTACTGACCCTCTGACAGTGCAGCACTCCCTCAGTACTGACCCCCTGACAGTGCAGCACTCCCTCAGTACTGACCCCCTGACAGTGCAGCACTCCCTCAGCACTGACCCTCTGACAGTGCAGCACTCCCTCAATACTGACCCTCTGACAGTGCAGCACTCCCTCAGTACTGACCCTCTGACAGTGCAGCACTCCCTCAGTACTGACCCTCTGACAGTGCAGCACTCCCTCAGTACTGACCCTCTGACAGTGCAGCACTCCCTCAGTACTGACCCCCTGACAGTGCAGCATTCCCTCAGTACTGACCCTCTGACAGTGCAGCACTCCCTCAGTAATGACCCTCTGACAGTGCAGCACTCCCTCAGTACTGACCCCCTGACAGTGCAGCACTCCCTCAGTACTGACCCCCTGACAGTGCAGCACTCCCTCAGTACTGACCCCTTGACAGTGCAGCACTCCCTCAGTACTGACCCCCTGACAGTGCAGCACTCCCTCAGTACTGACCCTCTGACAGTGCAGCACTCCCTCAGTACTGACCCCCTGACAGTGCAGCACTCCCTCAGTACTGACCCCCTGACAGTGCAGCACTCCCTCAGTACTGACCCCTTGACAGTGCAGCACTCCCTCAGTACTGACCCCCTGACAGTGCAGCACTCCCTCAGTACTGACCCTCTGACAGTGCAGCACTCCCTCAGTACTGACCCCCTGACAGTGCAGCACTCCCTCAGTACTGACCCCCTGACAGTGCAGCACTCCATCAGTACTGACCCTCTGACAGTGCAGCACTCCCTCAGTACTGACCCCCTGACAGTGCAGCACTCCCTCAGAACTGACCCTCTGACAGTGCAGCACTCCCTCAGCACTGACCCTCTGACAGTGCAGCACTCCCTCAGAACTGACCCTCTGACAGTGCAGCACTCCCTCAGAAGTGACCCTCTGACTGTGCGGCACTCCCTCAGTGCTGACCCTCTGACAGTGCAGCACTCCCTCAGCACTGACCCTCTGACAGTGCAGCACTCCCTCAGCACTGACCCTCTGACAATGCAGCACTCCCTCAGTACTGACCCTCTGACAGTGCAGCACTCCCTCAGTACTGACCCTCTGACAGTGCAACATTCCCTCAGTACTGACCCTCCAACAGTGCAGCACTCCCTCAATACTGACCCTCCGACAGTGCAGCACTCCCTCAGTACTGACCCTCCGACAGTGCAGCACTCCCTCAGTACTGACCCTCTGACAGTGCAGCACTCCCTCAGTACTGACCCTCCGACAGTGCAGCATTCACTTATTGTTGACACTTGCATCTACCCAGCTATATGGACAATTGCCCAGGTATGTCCTGTACACAAAAAGCAGGACAAATCCAACCCGGCCAATTACCGCCCCATCAGTCTACTCTCCATCATCAGTAAAGTAATGGAAGGGCTCATCAACAGTGCTATCAAGCGGCACTTGCTTAGCAAGAACCTGCTCACTGACACGCAGTTTGGGTTCTGCCAGGGCCACTCAGCTCCTGACCTCATTACAGCCTTGGTTCAAACATGGACAAAAGAGCTGAAGTCCTGAGGTGAGGTGAGAGTGACTGCCCTTGACACCAAGGCAGCATTTGACCGAGTGTGGCATCAAGGAGTCCCAGCAAAACTGGAGTCAATGGGAATCAGGGGGAAAACTCTCCGCTGGTGGGAGTCATACCCAGCACAAAGGAAGATGGCTGTGGTTGTTGGAGGTCAGTCATCTCAGCTCGAGGATATCACTGCAGGAGTTCCTCAGGGTAATGTCCTCGGCCCAACCATCTTCAGCTGCTTCATCAATGACCTTCCTTCCTTCATAAGGTCAGAAGTGGGGATGTTCGCTGATGATTACACAATGTTCAGCACCATTTGTGACTCCTCAGATACTGAGGCAGTCCATGTCCAAATGCAGCAAGACCTGGACAATATCCAGGCTTGGGCTGACAAGTGGCAAGTAACATTCACACTGCACAAGTGTCAGACAATGACCATCTCCAACAAGAGAGAATCTAACCATCACCCTTTGACATTCAATGGCATTACCATCACTGAATCCTCTACTATTAGCATCCTGGGGGTTACCATTGATCAGAAACAGAACTGGACTAGCCATATAAATATACCATCCAGGACAAGCAGCCCACTTGATTGGCACCATATCCACAAACATTCACTCCCTCCACCACCGACACACAGTAGCAGCAGTGTGTGTACCATCTACATGATGCACTGCAGGAACTCACCAAGGCTCCTTAGACAGCACCTTCCAAACCCATGACCATTACTATCTAGAAGGACAAGGGCAGCAGATAGATGGGAACACCACCAACTGGAAGTTCCTCTCCAAACCTCACAATCCTGACTTGGAAATATATTGCCATTCCTTCACTGTCGCTGGGTCAAAATCCTGGAACTCCCTCCCTAACAGCACTGTGGATGTACCTACACCACATGGACTGCAGCGGCTCAAGAAGGCAGCTCACCACCACCTTCTCAAGGGCAACTAGGGATGGGCAATAAATGCTGGCCCAGCCAGAGACATCCACATCCTGTGATGCATTCTTTCTCACAATGATGGTGAGATCATCCATGTAATTTCACCCTAAATCCCTCAACAACACCTAAAACAGTGAGAGACAGTGTGTGTGGAACTGTATCCCAGTGAGAGTAAGTGTTTGGAACTGGAGTCTAATGAGGGGGAACCGCTGACAGAAATAAAAACAAGGAATGTTTTTGAGTCATCAGTCATGCTAACAATTTCTGTAAAAAGTCTGAAACATGAACTTGAAAACGAAACAGTCGAGAACAGTTTGAACATTCACTCATTTTTCAAACAAGACATTAGTCTGAGGCCCTCTCTGCTCTCTTGGCAGATGGATAAGATTCTATGGCCGCATTTTGAACAAGAGCAGACACGCTATCCCCAATGTCCTGCCCTTATAATTATCCCCAATCAATGCCACAGGAATGGATTCGCTGATCCAACTCACAGCTGTGCCTGTGGGATCTTGCTCTGCACAATTGGCTGCCTAGATTACTACAACGAGCTCACTTCAAGAAGTATTTCACTCGGTGAAATGCACTTTGAGACATCATGTGATCATAACAGGCGCTACTTAAATGCACATTCGTTCTTTTGTGTTCCTGGTTCTCCTGGTCCTGAGTGGACACATTCAGCCATCAATAATGTTCAAATAATGTCCAACATACATTCCATGTATTGCTGGCTGCTGGGTGAGTGCTGTTGTTTTTTCAATCTTTTATGTCTGTCTTTTTCAAAAGAGAGGCAGGGAGCGTTCGGAAGGGAATTCCAGAGCTCGGGGCTCAGGCAGCTGAAGGCAGGGCCGCCGATGGTGGAGCGATGGGAATCGGGGTGAGCAGGAGGCTTGAATTGGAGAAGTGCAGTGATTGAAGGGTTGAGGGGCTCGGGGACATTGCAGAGATAGAGACAGCAGGAGGCTTTCATATTCTCAGGCAGGGTTACAGCCAGAGCCTGTTCTAGGCTGCCTGAAAATCTCACTTGCTCATGCCCCCCTCTGTCTACTCACTCTGTCTGTCTATCCCTTTGTCTCCCTTATTCTGTCAATGTGTATGTGCCATGGCATAAGTTATTTGAATGCTTTAAATAAGCCACAGGGGGAACCATTAACCAGGGGGACAGCCACAAGATTGAAGATTTGGTAAATAAAACATTGACATTGTCCCAGGTTGTCTCTGTCACCACCATCAGAGTTCGGAACACACTCAGTGAAGTGGCCACCTAAGCAGAGAGAGCACTGCCTCCAGCGAGAGTCTTCAAAGATCCTCCAAATGATGGTAGAAGCAATGATTTACACCATCACATACATCAACAAGATCAAACACATACTCTCCGATGTTTCTCCCTTGCCAATCCCTTTATGAGGCTAACCAAATACTGCACAGAGTTCCCATTGTCCTTCAATAAAGACACTCTAATCTACAAATGCACTGTGACTCTCCTCTTGTGACACAAAGGCTTGCATTTCTATAGCACCATTCACTACCTCAGGGCATCTCAAAGCACTTTACAGCCAATGATTAGCTTCTGAAGTGTGGTCACTGTTATTGTGCAGGAGGCACAAAAGCTAATTTGTCCACAGTAAGATACCATAACCAGTAATGTGATCATGCACACAATCAATTTTTGTGATGATGGTTGAGAGATAATGTGGGCAAGAGACTGGAAAGAACTCCCAGGGCTTTCTTCCAATAATTGTGGTCACATCACTTACAACCACCTGAAAGATCAGATAAGGCCACACTTTAAAATCTGATCCAAAAGAGTACAGCTATCTAAGTACTGACCCGCCGACAGTGCAGCACTCCCTCAGTACTGACCCTCCGACAGTGCAACAGTTCCTCAGTTTTTCTCTGGAGTGTCAGCCTGGATGTTGATGCTCAGTTTCTGGACTGGTTTCTGACTCAGAAATGAGAGTGCTCCCACGGGGCCAAGGCTGACACAGATGGGCAATAAATTCTGGCCTTGCTAACAATACCCACATCACAGGAATGAGTTGTTACTTTTAGTAAACAGACAGAAATATTCTCCGCTGCTCTCCACTCTCCATGCCTGTGTGTCCCTGCGCTGTCTCACTGCCTGCCATCCCATCTGTGAGCTGCTGTGTGCTTGGATACGAGACAGGACTGAGAGAAGGGACGCTCACTGCACGGCCGACACTTTAACAAGTGAGCCTTTAGGAAAGGAGTTTGCTTCGTTTCCAAGGGATGCGTAGCCTTTGGCATTCAGCAGAATGATTGTTCCACACCACCCTAAGCAACGTGTGTATGGGGAGTTAAAAACAACATAAATCACATCGACAAATTAATTTCTAGGAACAGGCTATTTCCAGGAATTTATCTTATTGCCAAATTGAAAGCAGGTCCCATTCTCCCAATTGTAAACACTGACGCGCTGCTCCTGCCCCTCCCTTCCCTGACTCAGTTACAGTCCTGGGGGAAACTGGGAATGGATGTCCTCTTCCTACTCATCACACATCACGGCTTTAACACTTACTCCAGCCCAGAATCCACACCAACCTCCCAGCACCATCTCACATCTCACACTACTGTTCACTGGCACTTAGCATGGTACAACACAGGACAAGGACATTCAGCTCATCACGCCTGTACCAGCTCTTGGACAGAGCTGTCCAGTTAGTCCTTCCCCTGCTGCTATTTGCCCACATCCCTGAGAATATTTCCCTTTTAAGTATTTATCAAATTAGCTTTTGTGAGTTCCGATTGAATCTGCTTCCACCGCCCTTTCAGGCAGCGCCTTCCAGATCACAACAACTGGCTGTGTGAAAGAATCCCTCATCTATCTCGATCCTCTCAAACCACCTGGAAGACCAGATGAGGTCACAGTTTAAAATCTGATCCAAAAGGGTGCAGCTCAAACAGTACTGACCCTCTGACACTGCAGCACTCCCTCCCTACTGACCCTCTGACACTGCAGCACTCCCTCAGTACTGACCCTCTGACACTGCAGCACTCCCTCAGTACTGACCCTCTGACAGTGCGGCACTCCCTCAGAACTGACCCTCTGACAGTGCAGCACTCCCTCAGTATTGACCCTCTGACAGTGCAGCACTCCCTCAGTATTGACCCTCTGACAGTGCAGCACTCCCTCAGTACTGACCCTCTGACAGTGCAGCACTCCCTCAGTATTGACCCTCTGACAGTGCAGCACTCCCTCAGTACTGACCCTCTGACAGTGCAGCACTCCCTCGGTACTGAACCACTGAGAGTGCAGCACTCCCTCAGTACTGACCCTCTAACAGAGCAGCACTCCCTCAGTACTGACCCTCTAACAGGGCAGCACTCCCTCAGTACTGACCCTCTAACAGAGCAGCACTCCGTCAGTACCGACCCTCTGACAGTGCAGCACTCCCTCAGTACTGACCCTCTGACAGTGCAGCACTCCCTCAGTACTGACCCTCTGACAGTGCAGCACTCCCTCAGTACTGACCCTCTGACAGTGCAGCACTCCCTCAGTACTGACCCTCCGACAGTGCAGCACTCCCTCAGTACTGACCCTCCGACAGTGCAGCACTTCCTCAGTACTGACCCTCTGACAGTGCAGCACTCCCTCAGTACTGACCCTCTGACAGTGCAGCACTCCCTCAGTACTGACCCTCTGACAGTGCAGCACTCCCTCAGTACTGACCCTCTGACAGTGCAGCACTCCCTCAGTACTGACCCTCCGACAGTGCAGCACTCCCTCAGTACTGACCCTCCGACAGTGCAGCACTCCTTCAGTACTGACCCTCCGACAGTGCAGCACTCCCTCAATACTGACCCTCTGACAGTGCAGCACTCCCTCAGTACTGACACTCTGACAGTGCAGCACTCCCTCAGTACTGACCCTCTGACAGTGCAGCACTCCCTCAGTACTGACCCTCTGACAGTGCAGCACTCCCTCAGTACTGACCCTCTGACAGGGCAGCACTCCCTCGGTACTGACCCTCTGAGAGTGCAGCACTCCCTCAGTACTGACCCTCTAACAGAGCAGCACTCCTTCAGTACTGACCCTCTAACAGGGCAGCACTCCCTCAGTACTGACCCTCTAACAGAGCAGCACTCCGTCAGTACCGACCCTCTGACAGTGCAGCACTCCCTTAGTACTGACCCTCTAACAGAGCAGCACTCCGTCAGTACTGACTCTCTGACAGTGCAGCACTCCCTCAGTACTGACCCTCTGACAGAGCAGCACTCCCTCAGTACTGACCCTCTGGCAGTGCGTGCTCTCTCTGTGCTGCCCCTCTGACAGCGCAGCACTCCCTCAGTACTGACCCTCTGACAGTGCAGCACTCCCTCAGTACTGACCCTCTGACAGTGCAGCACTCCCTCAGTACTGACCCTCTGACAGTGCAGCACTCCCTCAGTACTGACCCTCTGACAGTGCAGCACTCCCTCAGTACTGACCCTCTGACAGTGCAGCACTCCCTCAGTACTGTCTCCCATCACCCTTTCTGACAGCACATTTCAGGTCACAACTCACTGTGTAAAAGAATTCCTCGTCTCTCCCTGTGTTTCTTTTGCCAATTACATTAACATTGGGTCCCTCTAGTTACCGATCCTCCTGCCACTGGAAACTGTTTCTCCTTATTCACTCCATCAAAGCCCTTCCTGATTTTGAACACCTCGATTAAAGCTCACCCTACCTTCCCTACTCCAAGGTGGACAATCCCAGCTTCTCCATATCATTCTATTCCTGGTACCATATTGGTAAATCTCTTCTCCAACATTCAATCTCTGCTGAAAGTAGTATTGGCCTAACGGCGTAGCTCAGTCTTGTCCAGGCTGTGACTCAGTGAGTGAGTACTTGGCCAGTACGGTCCTGAGTTAAGGCAGCAGAAGTTGCTTTGCAGTTGATGTTGAACTCCCGAGGATCGAGGGCAATGGGGAACCTGTCAGTGGGGTTCATGCTCCTCAACACTCTCTAGCACAAGGTTGGAGGACACTGGCAAGGCCACATTTATTGACCTATCCCTAGTTTCCCTGGTAACCAAGTAACTTGCTAGGTCATTCAGAGGGCAGTCAAGAGTTAACTGCATTTCCATTTTAGGACAGGAGATGAAAAGCTGGTTCAACAAGAAACTTAAGGGGCAGCTTAAAGGAGGAGGGAGATCCAGAGACATCTAGATAGGAAATCCCAGCGCTCAGGGCCCAGGAAGCTTAAGACATCACCATCAATGATGGAGCGATGGAAATCATGATGCGTAAGAGGCCAGAATTAGAGGCGGGTTCTGAAGAGGTCATACAGACTCTCGAAACCTTAACTCTGTCTGTCTCTCCACAGATGCTGCCAGACCTGCTCAGCTTTGCCAGCATTTTCTGTTTTTATTTCAGATTTCCAGCATCCGCAGTATTTTGCATTTATCTTGGAGGGTTGTGGGGTTAAAGGGGTTTCCAGCGATTGGGAGGGGTAGAACCATGGAGGGATTGAAAGGAAAAGGGTGAGAATATTAAATTGAGACCTAGGTTCACCAGGAGTCAAGGTAGGGCAAGTACAGAGGTGATAGGGGAAATGGACTGTGCGAGGTAGGACCAGAGTTTTTGATAATCTTCTGTACAAAGGGTAGAATGGGGGAAACCAACAAGAGATGATTAGAATAGTCAGGTCCAGAGGTAACAAAGGCATGAAGGAGGGTTTCAGCAGATGAGCTGAGGCAGGGACAGAGTCAGGTGTTTTTTTTTTATACATTAATGGGATGTGGGTGTCACTGGCTGGGCCCAGCATTTATTGCCCATCCCTAGCTGCCCTTGAGAAGGTGGTGGTGAGCTGCCTTCTTGAGCCGCTGCAGTCCATGTGGTGTAGGTACACCCACAGTGCTGTTAGGGAGGGAGTTCCAGGATTTTGACCCAGCGACAGTGAAGGAACGGCGATATATTTCCAAGTCAGGATGGTGAGTGACTTGGAGGGGAACTTCCAGGTGGTGGGGTTCCCATCTATCTGCTGTCCTTGTCCTTCTAGATGGTAGTGGTCGTGGGTTTGGAAGGTGCTGTCTAAGGAGCCTTGGTGAGTTCCTGCAGTGCATCCTGTAGATGGTACACACACTGCTGCTACTGTGTGTCGGTGGTGGAGGGAGTGAATGTTGAAGGCGGTGAATATTATGGAAAAAGAAATAGGCAGTTACTGATGATGCAAATATGTGGTCAGAAGTTTATCTCGGGTTAAACTATTTTTCCGTACGTTTGCATGTGGCACCAAGGTTGCAAACTGTCCGGTTTATTCTGGGATAATAGTTAGAAAATGGACTTTATGACAGGGACTGAAGACAATGGCTTCAATCTTCTTGATATTTAACTGGAGAAAATTTCTGCCCAGCCAGTACTGGATGCCAGGTAATCAGTGTGAGAAATCAGACAGTGGAGAGGTCAAGAGAGAGGTGGTGGCAAGGTAGAGGTTGAGTGTCATCAGCAGAAATAATATCTCCTTATAGTTATTTGGTGGTACAGAACTTGAGTACCTGCTGAAAAAGCTTTTCATCTTGTAACCATCTGGAAAGATTCGCAAGAATACCAATGGTAAAGGAAACAACAATTTATACTGCATGAGAAGAGAGGGCTGATTGTTTGGCAAGTGCACTCAGGTTGGTAGGGGCACTGCCATGGAGAATGCTCCAGACAGTTAATTGCCAAGCTTTGGTATAAATTCAAACCAGGCAAGTCGACTCCAGTCAAGGCATTGCCCTGGGGAATAGACCAGGGAATGGCTGTCCCCCAAGTTTGCTTAGTCAAAAAATGCATGGACATACTCCTTCTGTCTGCAGAGGACAGTTCCTGTTTGTGAATATATGTGGCTTCTAGCATGTGTCAGTGAGCCACACAGCGAGCCCAACTGATAATCTTAAATTGGTTGTCAGTGTAATTCTTAGCACACTCAGGATTGTTTAGTAAGTATCGTCCAAATGCAGAATCACATCTAATGTTGGACTCTGTGTTTTGAGTTTTGCAAGTATGGGCTGGTTGGGTACAGTCTGTACCCTGTCCAATGTGAACAGCGGCTGGCACAGGCTGTTTGATACGATCCGCCAGTCTTTGGGGACATACGGCCTACATACCTAACATCACACTGACACTGAAATTCATATACCACATCACCCATTTGTGTGATAGGCAGAATGTCTTTTTGGCTTGATGGCAGCATCCTGTTAATGGTGAATACCACTCGTGTTGCTACTGCATAGTAGCAGCATGAAACAGCTAGCTTCACCTGTTGTTCCTGAGGTAGACTGGGCGCCTTTTTAGGGCTGAAAGTGGTGGCCCTAGACCATTCATGATTTTGTGTCAATATAGCGAGTAATCATCTGATCAGGGTAGTCATTATATCGCAAGAGGGATTTAATACGCCCTATTTCAGCATCAAGATTAAATGGTGAATAAATAGCTTGGGCCCTATTTACAAGGTTGCTGATCAGACCAATCTGTGGAACTGTAAGAATCCCAATGTGTATATTGACCAGTGAAAGTCGGCTTGCGGTAGACAGTGGTAGAGAACCCCCAGCAGATTTCTCAACTAGTACGTCAAGGAAGGGGAGTTCATTTGGCTGCCCCATTTCCAAGGTGAATTTGAGCACAGGATGAAGTCCATTAATGTACCGCTCAAGGAAGCCACAGACATTTGCACCACTATATCACGGTGATCTAGACACATCACCATTGTCTGAATCTGTATTCATTGAACTTACGAACTCACCAATGCGTGGAGTTGAGCTCAGTTTTAATGACACCATGTATGTCCAAATAGATAGTGTTGCCATGGGATCCCCTCTAGCCCCAACTTTTGCTAACATCTCCATCGGTTTCCACAAGAAACGATCTTCAACGGAAAAACCCTTAACCTCCTACTCCTTGCATATTTCCAATACGTAGATGACAGGTTTGTTATATTTGATCCACAGCTGCATGTAAGAATTTCCTTACAAACCTTAATGGCCTCCATCCTGTTCTCAAATTCACCTTTGGAATGGAGCAAATAAGCTCTCTTTCCTTGATGTGCCTGTTGAATAATCTTCCAATGGGTTCTCTACTACTGTCTACCACAAGCCAGCCTTCACTGGTCAGTTTATGTGTTGGGAGTCCACTTGCCAACCAATCAGCACCCTCTTCTCATGCAGTAGAACTTGTTGTTCCTCTTTGAGATTTGATACTCTTGTGATTCTGTCCTGATGAGTGCAAGACAAAAAGCTTTAACAGCATGTCTCTTTCTCAGCAACATTCAGGGTCTCCTAATGTAGCTCCTGTGAAGCACCTTGAAACCTCCTACCTTGTTAAAGCTGCTGTAGAAATGTAAGCCGTTGTTGTTGGGTGTGCCTTTACCTATTCGGTCATGGGGAAGGTAGTCTCGGTTTATTTAATCCGAGCGTGTGTCAATCTCTATCTGATACAGATAGCTAGGGCCTTCACTGTGAAACTTCTAGTGTCTCCACACTGGGAGAAAAACCACCCAGGTCTGCGTTCCTTATTGGAGGTTCCCAACTACCTCTCAAACCCAACTGTAATGACCAGCTCCAAGACTGGGAGAGGGAACTCACAAGGTGCCAACATTTCTCCAGCCAACATTTGGACAGAACAAGGCCACTCACCGACTGAGAATTTCAATTCTCAAATTATTTCCCAATAATTATTTGTAAAGCGACAATGACCACCATGAGCTATGCTTCCAGAACAGAAGCACAGTGTATCCTTTAAAAGAGAACATTCTCGGGATGCATATCTCACTGGCAAGGCTAACATTTATTGCCCATCCAAAGTTACCCTAAGATGGTGGTGATGAGCTGTATCCTTGAACCATGGGGAGCAGGTTTGATACAGACTGACCACTTCATAGGCCAGTTAAGAGTTCAGCATATCAGTGTGGGATTGGAGTCACATATAGTCCCAGACTGGGTAAGGATGGCAGATATCCTTCCCTAAAGGCCATTAGTGAGCCAGCTGGGGTTTTATGACAATCTTCTCGGTCATTTACACTGAGGCCCAGCTATTCATTTCCAAACATTTCGAATTCAATTCCTCCTATTTCCACATTCATCACATCGTCCAAATTCACCCCTGTCTCAGCTCAGCGGCTGCTGAAAGCCTCCTTTGTTACCTCTCGACTCGACCATTCCAATACAATCCTGCTGGTCACCCACATTCTACCCTTGATAAACCTGAGGTCATCCAAAACTCTGCTTCCCATGTCCTAACTCACAGCGAGTCCTGATCCCCATCACCGCACCACCACCCCCCACCCCCTTCCTCGCTGGCTGACAGTGGCTCCCAGTTAAGCAACATCTTGATTTTGAAATTCTCATCCTTGTTTTCAAATCTCGCCATGGCCTCACCCCTCCCTTTCTCTGTAATCTCCTCCAGACCCACAACCCTCCAATGTACCTGTGTTCCTCTAATTCTGGCTTCTTGTGCATTCAAAATTATAATTGCTCCACCATTGGTGTCTGTGCCTTCAGTTACCTGGGCCCAGAGCTCTGGAATTCCTTCCCTAAACCTCTCTAATTCTCCTTCCTCCTTTAATAACCACTTAAAGCCTCCCTCTTTGACCAAGCATTTGGTCATTTGACCTAATATCTCCTTAAGTGACTTGGTGCCATATTTCATTTCATAATGTTCCTGTGAAGCACGTTGAGGACGTTTCATTATGTGAAAGGCGCTATGTAAATACAATGTTTTGTTGTCAATTCAATTCTAAATCTGCAGACACTGGGATTTGAACTCACATTCTCCAGATTACTGGCTCAGAAAAATAACCAGTGCACAATCGTCCAATACCTGGGACACTGGTCAATCCAAGGTCAGGTGAGGGCGATTGTAAACACTGGTGAAGTTTATTAAGAGGCAAGAAGGGTTGCGGTCACACTAAGCAACACACTCTTTTTGAACAGGAATCATGCAAATACTGAGGGAGGGAGATAGCTACTCTGGCTGGAAATAGTCAGTAAAATTGAAGTTCTTTTTGTGAAGGCTGGTACAAAGTGCAGCTTTTACTCAGGCCCCAGCACAACACTCAATTCGCAGTAAACAAGGTAAAAATATGCTCTCAATGTTCGAAAAAAAAACTGTGCTGGCAGGGAGCAGAAAGTCAGGTCATAAAACTTTAAGGGTTTCTAGGAAATATCGCAGGGAAAAAAACTCCCTGAGCAAATGCGAAACAGATTTCTTTGTTAGTTCCGTGACCCTCTTTTCTCCTTACAGAAAACATTCAGCACTGAGATCCTCCCAAGTGTTATTCTTTTTTTAAACAAAGGCAAAGGTTGAAAAGTGAAAACAAACTTTTGAAATTGATAAACTTGAAAGTTTGAAAAAGTGCAAAACTCTTTGATACGTTCTGTCTTCCTGCAGCCTGGCTTAAGGCAAAATCATAAAGAATCACATGATTTTACAGCACAGCAGGAGGCCATTCTTCCCATCGTGCCTATGCTGGGGCTTTGAAAGAGCTTTCTACTTAGTCCCAGCGGGCCGGAAGATTGGGGGGAATTTGAGAAACCAGTGTCATGTCCATAAGGCATGAAAAAGATCATAAATTGTTTAAACTAACATACGAACAAGGAGCAGGAGGAGGCCATTCAGTCCCTCGAGCCCTCTCTGTCATTTAATAAGATCATGGCTGACCTGATAGTAACCTGAAATCTGCATCCCACCTACCCCACCCCCTGATAACCTATCACCCCCTTGCCGACCAAAAATCTGTTCATCTCTGCCTTAACGATACTCAAAGACTCAGCTTCCACCACCTTTTCAGGAAGAGAGTTCCAAACACTCTCAAACCTCTGAGTGAAAAAAATTCTCCTAATCTCTGTCTTAAATCAGCAACCCCTTATTTTTAAACAGTGACCCCTAGTTCTAGATTCCCCCACAAGAGGAAACATCCTCTCTGCATCCACCCTGTCAAGACCCCTCAGGATCTTAAAGGTTTCAATCAAGCCGCCTCTTCCTCTTCTAAACTCCAGCAGATACAAGCCTAACCTGTCCAACCTTTCTTCATAAGATAACCCACCCATTCCAGACATTAGTCTGATAAACCTTCTCTGAACTGCTTCCAACATGTTTACATCCTTCCTTAAATAAGGTGACCAATTCTGTACACAATATTCCTGATGTGGTCTCACCAGTGCCCTGTATAACTGAAGCATAACCTGCATATTCAATTCCTCTCGCAACAGATAATAATGTTCTACTAACTTTCCTAATTACCTGCTGTACCTGCATACTAACCTTTTGTGATTCATGCACTAGCACACCCAGATCTCTCTGCAGCTCAGAGCTCTGCAATCTCTCACCATTTAGGTAATACGCTTCTTTTTTATTCTTCCTGCCAAAATGGACAATTTCACGTTTTCCCACATTAAACTCCATTTGCCAGATCTTTGCCCACTCACTGAACCTATCTATATCTGTGTGTAACCTCCTTATGTCCCCTTCACAAGTTATTTCCCTACCTATCTTTGTGTATTCAGCAAATTTGGCAACCATCCCATCAATCCCTTCATCCAAGTCATTTATATAAATTGTACACAGTTGAGATCTCAGCACTGATCCCCATGACACACCACTTGTTACATCTTGCCAACCAGAAAAATACCCATTTATGCCTACTCTCTGCTTCCTGTTAGCTAGCCAACTTTCTATCCATGCCAATATGTTACCCCCTACACCATGAGCTTTTATTTTCTGCAATAACCTTTGAAGTGGCACTTTACCAAATGCCTTCTGGAAATCTAAGTACAGCACATCCACCAGTTCCCCTTTATCCACAGCACATGTGACTTCCTCAAAGAACTCCAATAAGTTGGTTAAACATGGTTTCCCTTTCACAAAACCATGCTGACTCAGCCTGATTACTTTGAGCTTATCCAAATGCCCTACTACAACTTCTTTAATAATAGCGTGTAACATTTTCCCTGTGATAGATGTTAAGCTAACTGGCCTGTAGTTTTGATATTTTCTGTCTCCCTCCCTTTTTGAATAATGGAGTTACATTTGCTAGCTTCCAATCTAATGGGACCTTTCCTGAATCTAGGGAGTTTTGGAAAATTAATACCAATGCATCAACTATCTCGTTAGATGCTTCTTTTAAACCCTAGGATGAAGTCAATCAGGACCCGGGCCCTTGTCAGTCCGCAGCTCCAACAATTTATTCAGTACCACTTCCCTGGTGACTGTAATTTTCCTGACTTCCTTCCCCACTTCCATTTCCTGGCTTACTGCTGCTTCTGGGATGTTACTTGTATCCTCGATAGTGAAAACTGATGCAAAATACCTGTTCAATCCATCTGCCATCTCCTTGTTCTCCATTATCAATTCTCCAGGCTCACTTTCTATAGGACCCATGCTCACTTTGTTAACTCGTTTCTTTTTTAATTATTTATAAAAACTCTCACTATCTGTTTTCATATTTCTGGTTAGCTTTCTCTCATACTCTAATTTTCCTTCCTTATTAATCTTTTAGTCATTCTTTACTGTTCCTTATATTCTGTCCAGTCTTCTGACCTGCCACTCGTATGTGCACAATTCTATGCTTTTACTTTAAGTTTGATACTATCTTTAACCTTTCTAGTTAACCATGAATGGTGTGTCTATCCCTTGGACTATTATTTATTGGAATGTATCTATTCTGTGCATTCTGAAATATCCCCTTAAATGTTTGCCACTGCATCTCTATTGATTTATCCCGTATCTTAATTTGCCAGCTCAACCTTCATGCCCCATAAATGCCCTTAATTAAGTTTAAAAACACAGTCTCAGACCCACTCCTCTCTCTCTTAAACTGAATGTAAAATTCAATTATATTATGGTTGCTGCTACTTTACTTCTGTTTATTTAAAAATGGACTTTGCTGGCCCAAAAATATAACTGCTACAGGTCAGAGCTTTTGTAAGTTGGCTACAATCCTGGAAATTTCCAACAGTAATTAGAGGGCAAAGCAAAACCCGCATCCTAGTGGAATCTCACACTTATCATTATAATCAATGAAACAAGGGAGCAGCAGCTGGTCAGTCTGTCCAGCCTGGATTTATAACAAAGAGAGAGCCATTGAAACTCGTTACACCTACAGGAGGTGCTAGCAGCACCATCTATCTCCTAAAGTGAACAATGCATTTGGACCAGGGCAATTGAAGCTAATTGTTAACCCGAAAATCACTGACCAATGAGCAACACCACATGACTGGAGCTCCTTTAGAAAGTTTTAACGTTATATTCCTGGTTCCCCAGGACACTCGACTGTCAACATCCAGCCCCTCAGCACCAAGACTGGTCTCCAGGCTGACAACAAAACCTGCCTCGAGTCCAAACCTCCTCGAAGCCTGGTTTTCTGGAAGATTCCTGCCATCAACTGTAGAGTGGATCTAGTCCCTGTAATAGAACCTCATCTTGCTGCTTCAAAGGAATTCTGCAACTCCAGCTAGCTTGGACCCCCTTGAACTTAAACTCTTACAAGAAGGAACCCTCACTGCACTCTGACATTCATGTGAATTAATATCCGTACCTTCAGGTTTTTTTGTTATTCCTGGCTGTAAAACTCTTCTTTCCTATTTCCTTCTTGTGTCCCTGTATGTGTTCTTATGTATGTGTGTATGTGTCTGTCTGTGTATATTTATGTGTGTGTGTGGGTGTCTGTGTATATATATATGCGTGTGTGTGCCTGTGTGTGTGTGTGTGTGTGTGTGTGTGTGTCTGTGTGTGTGTCTGTGTGTGTGTGTCTGTGTGTGTGTCTGTGTGTCTGTGTGTGTGTGTGTGTGTGTGTGTGTGTGTGTGTCTGTGTGTGTGTGTGTGTGTGTGTGTGTCTGTGTGTGTGTGTGTGTGTGTCTGTGTGTCTGTGTGTGTGTCTGTGTGTCTGTGTGTGTGTGTGTGTGTCTGTGTGTGTGTGTGTGTGTGTCTGTGTGTGTGTGTCTGTGTGTCTGTGTGTGTGTGTGTGTGTGTCTGTGTGTGTGTGTCTGTGTGTCTGTGTGTGTGTGTGTGTGTGTGTCTGTGTGTGTGTGTGTGTGTGTCTGTGTGTGTGTGTCTGTGTGTCTGTGTGTGTGTGTGTGTCTGTGTGTGTGTGTCTGTGTGTCTGTGTGTGTGTGTGTGTGTGTGTGTGTGTGTGTCTGTGTGTGTGTGTGTGTGTGTGTCTGTGTGTGTGTGTCTGTGTGTCTGTGTGTGTGTGTGTGTGTGTGTGTGTGTGTGTGTCTGTGTGTGTGTGTGTGTGTGTGTGTGTGTGTGTGTCTGTGTGTGTGTGTGTGTGTGTGTGTGTCTGTGTGTCTGTGTGTGTGTGTGTGTGTGTGTGTGTGTGTGTGTGTGTGTGTGTCTGTGTGTGTGTGTGTGTGTGTGTGTGTCTGTGTGTCTGTGTGTGTGTGTGTGTGTGTGTGTCTGTGTGTGTGTGTGTGTGTGTGTGTGTGTGTCTGTGTGTCTGTGTGTGTGTGTGTGTGTGTGTGTGTGTCTGTGTGTGTGTGTGTGTGTCTGTGTGTGTGTGTGTGTGTGTGTGTGTGTGTGTGTGTGTGTGCACGCACGCTTGTGTATATGTGTGTGTATTGTTGTGACAGCCATCCCCCCTGGGTTTGAATGTATGAATAAACAATACTTTTGAATTCACCCTAAAGAGAAATTGCTGTCAGTCATTTTAAAATTCACAAACATAGGGTTTGGGGAAACATGCCACAGTCTATTTCAAAAAATAAAACACCTCTGCTTACAGGCAGTGAGAAAAACAACTCTCTCCTAACTGTACACCAACAAAGGGTGACTATAAGAATAATAGAGGGAGAAATTGGAGTACGAGAGAAAACTAGCAACGAATATGAAACTAGACAGTAAAACATTCAACAAATATATATATATATTGGAAAAGAGTAGCAACAGAGAATGTTGGTCCCTTAGAGGGTTTTTCTTTATTCATTCATGGGACGTGGCTTCGCTGGCTGGGCCCAGCATTTATTGTCCATCCCTAATTGCCCCTTGAGAAGGTGGTGGGTGAGCTGCCTTCTTGAGCCGCTGCAGTCCATGTGGTGTAGGTACACCCACAGTGCTGTTAGGGAGGGAGTTCCAGGACTGTGACCCAGCGACAGTGAAGGAACGGCGATATATTTCCAAGTCAGGATGGTGAGTGACTTGGAGGGGAACTTCCAGGTGGTGGTGTTCCCATCTATCTGCTGTCCTTGTCCTTCTAGATGGTAGTGGTTGTGGGTTTGGAAGGTACTGACTAAGGAGCCTTGGTGAATTCCTGCAGTGCATCTTGTAGATGGTACACACACTGCTGCTACTGTGTGTCAGTGGTGGAGGGAGTGAATGTTTGTGGATGTGGTGTCAATCAATTGGGCTGCTTTGTCCTGGATGGTGTCAAGCTTCTTGAGTGTTGTAGGAGCTGCACTCATCCAGGCAAGTGGGGAATATTCCATCACACTCCTGACTTGTGCCTTGTAGATGGTGGACAGACTTTGGGGAATCCAGTTCAGTTTCTGATCAATGGTAACACTCAGGATGTTGATAGTGGGGGATTCAGTGATGGAAATGCCATTGAATGTCAAGGAGTGTTGGTTGGATTCTCTCTTGTTGGAGATGGTCATTGCCTGACACTTGTGCAGTGTGAATGTTACTTGCCACTTGTCAGCCCAAGCCTGGATATTGTCCAGGTCTTGCTGCATTTGGACATGGACTGCTTCAGTATCTGAGGAGTTGCGAATGGTGCTGAACATTGTGCAATCATCAGTGAACATCCCCACTCCTGACCTTATGATGGAAGGAAGGTCATTGATGAAGCAGCTGAAGATGGTTGGGCCGAGGACACTACCCTGAGGAACTCCTGCAGTGATGTCCTGGAGCTGAGATGACTGACCTCCAACAACCACAACCATCTTTCTTTGTGCTGGGTATGGCTCCAACCAGCGGAGAGTTTTCCCCCTGATTCCCATTGACTCCAGTTTTGCCGGGGCTCCTTGATGCCACACTCGGTGAAATGCTGCCTTGATGTCAAGGGCAGTCACTCTCACCTCACCTCAGGAGTTCAGCTCTTTTGTCCATGTTTGAACCAAGGCGGTAATGAGGTCAGGAGCTGAATGACCCTGGCAGAACCCAAACTGAGACTGGGAGGTTAATAATGGGAAGGAAGAAAATGGCAGAGACTTTGAACAAGTATTTTGTATCTGTCTGTTGTGTTTTTAAAATGATCTAAAGGCACCAATCACACAAGGGATGGGTAAACACATTGTGGGTTCATTTATTATGACTAGGCCCATGAGAACAGATATACAGAGGCCGAAAGCTTGAAGACAGCAACAGCAGAGCTGTGTGTATGTGTGTGTGTGAGAGAGTGAGTGAGGGAGTGAATGTGCGTGTGTGTACATGTGTATGTATATGTGTGTTAATGCATATGTGTGTATGTGTGTGTGTGTATGTGTGTGTGAATGAGTGAGTGCATGTGGGTGTGTGAGAGTGCGTGTGTAGCTGAGTGAGTGCATGCATGTGTATGTGTGTGTATTTGTGTATCTGAGAGTGTGTGTGTGTGTGCATCTGAGTGAGTGTGAGGGTGTGTGTGAGAGTGTGTGCATCTTTCTGAGAGAGTGTGTGCATGTGTGTGTGTGTGTGTGAAAGAGAGTGTATCTGAGTGTGCGCGTGTGTTTGTGTGTGTGTATATCTGAGTGTTTGTGTATCTGAGTTTGTGTGTGCACGTGTGTCAGAGTGCGTGTATGTATGCACGTACCTGGGTGCATGTGTGTGTGTGTTTGTATCTGAGTGCGTGTGTGCACAGATCTGAGTGTGTGTGTGTGTGTTTGTATCTGAGTGTGTGTGTTTGTATCTGAGTGTGTGTGTGTGTGTGTTTGTATCTGAGTGTGTGTGTTTGTATCTGAGTGTGTGTGTTTGTATCTGAGTGTGTGTGTGTGTTTGTATCTGAGTGTGTGTGTGTGTGTTTGTATCTGAGTGTGTGTGTGTGTTTGTATCTGAGTGTGTGTGTTTGTATCTGAGTGTGTGTGTGTGTTTGTATCTGAGTATGTGTGTGTGTGTGCCCTGTGCAAAAGCAAAACTAAGACAGGATCACATGACACACTTCCATTCTAGTGATGTCATGCTGCAACACCCTAAAGGCACCTTAAAGACACTCCCCACACCCTCATCCAAATAAGTATAGCTATTTACAATACATGTTCATGTTTACATAAGTGCATAGAACTACTGAACCTCTGCATCTCTAAAGGGGTAATCTGCTGGTCCACCCAGATCCTGTAATGGTAACCATGTCTGGAGGTTTCTACAATTGCTCATAATGATCTGGGGGATTGTCATTCTGGGATGTTGTTTCTGGTTGCATTTGGGATTTGGTCCTCAGAGCAATCGGACCGTACGATGGTTGTAGATCTGCAATGGATCTGATTTGTCCTCAGTTACTCCTCACTGTTGTGCCTTTGTGTGTAAAGGCTTCATGGGACCTTGGTTCTCAATAAATCCTTGTCCCCTCAGCTTGTTACCATGTACCCTCTGTGGGATCCTGGATGTGAACTTGTCCCAAATGTAAACTTGGTAATTCTGTCCCCGCCTTTATACCATACACGTTGGTCATCTTCTCTTACAGTTTTAAAAGTTTCTCTCTAGTTTCCGAGAGAGTAGAATTGGTAAGAGTAGATAGGTTGGTACGCACCGGTCTGCCAAACATGAGCTCTGCCAGTGATGGAACAATTGCACTTAAAGGTGTTGCTTTGAGATGTAACATTGCAATGTGTAGATCTTGCTTGGTCTGTCTACATTTGAGAATTAGGGAGTTCACCATGTGAATCATCCATTCAGCCAGGCTGTTAGATCCAGAGTAATGAAGAGAAGTAGTGTGATCAATATTCCACTTCTCATGCATATTCTGAAATGGTTTGCCAATAAATTGCTGACTGTTATCCGTAATGATCTCTCTAGACACACCAAACAAACTGAAAATAACAGTGTGTGTGCAGCAGTTGCATTTGATGTATTGTGCCATTGTCAAATAATGGGGTACTTGGTAAAGTCGTGGATGATGTCAATGCCATGGACATGAAAGAGGTTAGATGCAATTTTGGATCAAGGATGGGTAGGAGCTTCATATGGAATCAATGGTTCTTTGTGCTGACTTGGCACATGCTCTTTATATGCCTCTCACTTCTTGATGATGACTTCAATGTCATTGTTCATATCCGGCCAACAGACTGTCTCTCTTGCAAGTCTTCTCATCCAATTTATGCCCATGTGTGAGTGATGAAATTTTTGAAGAATATCAAGTTGCAAATATTCCAGTATGATGAGTTGTCCACTCTTAGAATCGACTCCCCAGGGAATGACTAACTCGTCCTGATAAGGACAAAATGGTTTCACGTGTTCATGGACATGCTGAATTGAATCAGACCTTCCTTCAATAATGGTTTTCCACTGTTCCTGTAGTGTAGAATCTTTCGCTGTTTCTTCTTTTAGTTGCTAGTATTTGTGTTACGCAGATCAGTTAACGGACTTGCATTCTCCTGCAAGCGTAACTGCAGCTCCCTTGAAACTGCCAATTTTGTGAAAATATTCTGGATATTTCGAGGTCATGAACTGCGGCGATGAGAGTAGTTTCTGAGGTTTGCCTGCCTTGTGAAGTCTGACTAATTCCATGGATTGTCACTAATGCGAGGTCACAGCTTGGCGGTAGACCTGCTACCACCGGGTCTTTCGTCTCCACTGTGTAGAACATCAGTGACAACCAGGAGGATTGATTGTACTTGCACTCCAGGACAATGGATCCAGCAAATGGAATGAGTGAACTGTTGGACACTGAGAGTTTCATTGCGATAGGTTTTCCCATGGTCCTCCATGTCTGCGGACACGTCTTCTGGAATTCATAGGGTAAAGATATTGGCACTTGCCCCTGTGTTAATCTTGGCCAATAACGAGCAGTTGTCAACTTTCTTAGGATAGGTAATTTGAATCTTGGCGAACATTTTGGACGATGTGATGGTATTTATGTTTTCCACGAGATTGACGGTGTGAAACGTGATCACCGCTCATGGTCTCATCGTGCACATTATCATCATTTCCTGTTTGTCAATCACCTCATGGATATGTTTCTGACCGGATACTGGGTGGTTATTCATATTGTTTGAAGGTACCCGTTGTGTACAGTCCGTCTGGAACCCGTTGCGCATAGTCCATCTGGAACCTGTTGTGTACAGTCCGTCTGGAACCCGTTGCGCGCAGTCCATCTGGAACCCATTGTGTACAGTCCGTCTGGAACCTGTTGCGCGCAGTCCGTCTGGAACCCGTTGCGTGCAGTCCGTCTGGAACCCGTTGCGCGCAGTCCATCTGGAACCCATTGCGTGCCGTCCGTCTGGAACCTGTTGCGTGCCTCTTGTAGTCTCATCAGCCTTCACTCTTGTGCACTGCAGCTGCCATTAGCTCTTTCTGCCACATGCCTTACAGAATTGCTGGAAAACTGGGCATTTTCTTGCTGCATGCAGAGGCCACGCCTTCCCCATGTCTTGCTAGGTTTGGGTGTTCGAATGAGTTTGTCAACAATTGGGGTTGTACTTAGGACCTGTAATCTTCACTGACCTTGGAGGATCACTTTGTACTTACGTCCATCATTGAGTGGCTCTTCGAGGTTATATGTTTTGGGCTTGTCTCACAGATCTTTCTGGAACATTTCCATGAGAGTGGATGTGATCACCAACTCCACAATTCTGTCTGCTAGCTCTGCGTTTGAAAAGTCACAGTACATATCCTTGTCTCTGCATCCGCTGGTGAAGCGGTCTATAGGTCCAGTAGGCTGTTCTCGAAAGGACGTGAACACTGATGGAAGCAATGTGATTGGCTCTTAAACACCCTCTGAAATGGCCGAGCCAGACACTCAGTTGTAACAAACCACTACAAAGTCACAAAAAAGGAATGAAACTGGACGGACCACCCGGCATCGACCGAGGCACCGGAAACAACAACGGCAAACTCAGCCCTGTCAACCCTACAAATTCCTCCTTACTCACATCTGGGGGCTAGTGCCTAACTTGGGAGAGCGTCTCACAGACTAGTCAAACAACAGTCTGACATAGTCATCCTCACAGAATCATACCTTACAGACAATGTCCCAGACACCACCATCACCATCCCTGGGTATGTCCTGTCCCACCGGCAGGACAGACCCAGCAGAGGTGGGGGCACAGTGGTATACAGTCAGGAGGGAGTTACCCTGGGAATCCTCAACATTGACTCCGGACCCCATGAAGTCTCATGGCATCAGGTCAAACATGGGCCAGGAAACCTCCTGCTGATTACCACGTACCGCCCTCCCTCAGCTGATGAATCAGTGCCTCCTCCATGTTAAACACCACTTGGAGGAAGCACTGAGGGTGGAAAGGGCGCAGAATGTAAGCTGGGTGGAGGACTTCACCAAGAGTGGCTTGGTAGCACCACTACTGACCGAGTCCTATAGGACATAGCTGCTAGACTGGGTCTGCAGCAGGTGGTGGGGGAACCAAGAAGAGGGAAAAACATACTTGACCTCATTCTCACCAACCTGCCTGTCACAGATGCATCTGTCCATGACATTATCAATAGGAGTGACCACTGCACAGTCCTTGTGGAGATGAAGTCCCTTCTTCACACTGAGGATACCCTCCATCATGTTGTGTGGTACTGCCACTGTGCTAAATGAGATAGATTTCGAACAGATCCAGCACTCCAAGACTGGGTATCCATGAGGCGCTGTGAGCCATCAGCAGCAGCAGAATTGTACTCGAACACAATCTGTAACCTCATGGCCCAGCATATTCCCCACTCTACCATTACCATCAAGCCAGGGAATCAACCCTGGTTCAATGAAGAGTGCAGGAGGGGATTCCAGGAGCAGCACCAGGTATACCTAAAAATGAGGTGTCAACCTGGTGAAGCTATAACACAGGACTACTTGTGTGCCAAACAGCATAAGCAGTAAGTGATAGACAGAGCTAAGTGATCCCACAACCAACTGATCAGATCTAAGCTCTGCAGTCCTGCCACATCCAGTTGTGAATGGGGGTGGACAATTAAACAGCTCACTGGAGGAGGAGGCTCCACAAATATCCCCATCCTCAATGATGGAGGAGCCCAGCACATCAGAGCAAAAGATAAAACTGAACATACGAACATAAGAAATAGGAACAGGAGTAGACCATTCAGCCCCTCGAGCCTGCTCTGCCACTCAATAAGATCATGGCTGATCTGTTTGCGTTTCGATTTCCACATTCCCATCCACCCGCGATAGCTTTTGATTCCCTTGTCTAACAAGAATCTATCTACCTCCGCCTTAAAAATATTCAATGACCCCACCCCCACCACTTTCTGAGGCAGAGAGTTCCAAAGTCCCACAATCCTCATCTCTGTCCTAAAAGGGTGACCCCTAATTTTAAAACAGTGTCCCCTAGTTCTGGACTCACCCACAAGAGGAAACATCCTTTCCATGTCCACCTTGTCAAGGCCGCTCAGGATCTTGTAAACTTCAATCAAATCACCCCTCACTCTTCTAAACTCCAGTGGAAACAAGCCCAGTCTGTCCAACCTTTCCTCATAAGACAACCCACTCATTCCAGGTATCAATCTGGTAAACCTCCTCTGAACCACCTCCAATACATTTACATCCTTCCGTAAATAAGGAGACCAGAACTGCTCACAGTATTCGAGGTGCGGTCTCACCAATGCCCTGTACAACTGAAGCATAACGTCCTTACTTTTATATTCAATCCCTCTCGTAATAAAGGATAGCGTTCCATTAGCCTTCTTAATTACTGTACCTGCATAGTAACTTTTTGTGTAGATTAAAGTCACACATGATTCTTGCCGTCCCCTCATCACAAGCCCACAATATTCCTTCTTGTTTGCTTTGTCCTACGTTGGGGCCTCTAAGGGCCATGAAAATATACTGGGGCCATGACCTCTGACTAGCATCGGAAAGCAGAAATTAGAGGAAATAAATACCTACTTATCTGGTCTTGAAAATTACGTTGCCACTTCCATTATCCGGAGCTGCTTGAGGCCTACGTGACAGGCCCCATCGAAGCCTGGATCCTGCACTCGCTGTGGAAAGCAGGGAAGCTTAAAGGGCCAGGGAAACTGACAGGCATGGGGGAGGAAAGTGTCCAAGGTAGGTAAATAGGATTTGGGGGTTCGGGGTGTCTCGGGGTATGGTCTGGGGGGTTGGGGGAGGGGATTGTGGTGGTCCAGGGGTTGAGGGGGAGGGGTGGGTTGTCCAGGGATTCGGGGGTGTTGGGGTGGGGTGTCGAAAGCCCGGGAGAGGGGGTGGGGTGGGGGGGTGGTTCAGATGTCCAGGGGTTGGTTGGGGTTTAGGGGTGTCCAAGGTCGGGGCATCAGAGGTCCTGGGGGAGGGAAGTGGGGGTGGTCCAAGGTCCGGTAGGAGAGGGTGGGGGGATCCGAGGTCGGGGGGGGGGAGCGTCCAAGATTCAAGAGGGTCCGGAGTCCAGGGTGGCCTGAGGTTGGGGCAGCGGGGGTTGGGTGGGGGATTCAGAGGTCTGAGGGTGGGCTATTCAAAGTCCGGGGGGAGGGGGGAGAGGTGGGAGTCCGGCATCCAGAGGGGGTGTCCAGGGTTGGGGCAGGGGTGTTGGGGGGGGTCCAAGATCATCGTGGGGGAGGGCTCAAGCTCCAGGGGGGATGTCTGATGTCCGTGGGGAGGTGTTGGGAGCGTTCAAAGTCCGGTGGGGGTTTGGGGTTGTCAGAGGTCGTGGGGTGGGTTGGGTTGTTGGGGGGGTCTGAGGTCAGGGGGGTAATTGGGGGGGGGGGGGGGGTGTTGGGGGGGTTTGACCAAGAGGGGGGTGTGGTTGGAGTGTCTGAGGTCCGGGGGGTGGTTGGAGGGTCTGAGTTCAGGGGGCAGAGATGTGGGGATTGTTGGTGGTTGAGAGGGGTAGTCCTGTGGTTGAGGGGAGCTTGGGGTCCGGGATGTGGAGGAATCCCATGGGGTTGGTCTGGGTCTTTACAATAGTCACTCAGAAGTTCGAAGAGGTTTGAATTATTCTAACTTTTTCTGGGTAACTATTGACGTAACCCCAGTGGAACCATTCAAAGTTCGTGATTTAAATCACATTTTCAGATGGTTCCCAATGAATTGTCCTGAGGAAGTTAGGACTTCTGGACAATTACCATGCAAACCCTTACCTGGGAACCTGCCAGAGGGATTCCCCAAGCACAATTTTGGGGTACCCCCCAAATCCAACGCTGGGGAGTGCGGAAGTTATGGGTCAATAATTTTCATTATGTTATTGAGATTTATTGTAAAGTAGGAATAGTGTGGTCTGAATAGTCTGTGTGTGTGTGTGTGTGTGTGTGTGTGTGTCTGGGACTTAATTGAATTGAAGACAGTTGGTCTGAAGGCTTTGATCTATGAAAAGAGAAGCTAAGTTTGAAATACTAAATACGTAAACATGGCTGAAGTTTTAGAATGTGAGGTGTACAGGAAAATTTGCATTTTTAGATAAACCAGAGTAGCTTGAATTTCAAAGGAGAAGGTGAAATATTACACTTAGCTAGAAGAAGCCAACAGTGTGTTTATTTTTCCCAAAGCTTACTAATAAAATTGGTACTACGAAAGATTTTTATTATTAGAAAGGTAAAGTCCAAAACAATTAAATTTGCATTCAAAGGGGAAAATATGTATAAAGGAGAGAAGGCTATGTCTAAGAGGAAGGAATTCTAAGATCTAATAAGTGTGAAAAGCCTACAGCCTCTACATACCAAGCTACGACCTATAGGAACTGAAGCCAAGAGAATTCACTGTGAATATTCCTGTCCACAGTGCTTTGCCTAGGTCTGTTAAAATCTATTTTGTTTTTACTGTTGCCTTAAAGGGGGTGTAACTGGGAGTCAGATTAATTAAGGGAGCTAAAATATATCATAGTAGTAATTTGTAAACCTATGCATTTATTTAGAATTACTTTTACTTAATAAATGTTTAACTTAGTTTTGTAAAAAATACCTCTAAGACTTGGTGGACTTGTTCCTGCTGAATTCAAAGTTCGCATCTCAAAATGTGGCAGTTGTTTCAAGTTTCCCTTTGGGATTTGAACAGCTCAGCGTTTACCATCTGCTGTGCCAAACAGGCCTGTAGACCACTCTCACTGGAGACTACTTTCCCCTACTATTCCCCATCTCTACCCAAACTGATACTACATCCCGATCTCCTGAACCAAGGTCATCTCTATCACACAAAATACCACCTTGATTAACGGTGCTACCCCTCCACCTATACCTAGCTTCTTATTCTTTTTGCAACAATCTTCAGCCAGAAATGCCAAGTGGATAATCCATCTCGGCCTCCTCCAGGGGTCCCCAGTCTTCAGAGAATTTGATTCACTCCACGTGATATCAAGAAATGGCTGAAGGCATTGGATACTGCAAAGGCTATGGGCCCTGACAATATTCCAGCAATAGTACTGAAGACTTGTGCTCCAGAACTTGCTGTGCCCCTAGCCAAGCTGTTCCATTACAGCTACAACACTGGTATCTACCCGGCTATGTGGAAAATTGCCCAGGTATGTCCTGTACACAAAAAGCAGGACAAATCCAACCCGGTCAATTACCGCCCCATCAGTCTACTCTCCATCACCAGTAAAGTAATGGAAGGGATCATCAACAGTGCTATCAAGCAGCACTTGCTTAGCAATAACCTGCTCACTGATGCCCAGTTTGGGCCACTCAGCTCCTGACCTCATTACAGCCTTGGTTCAAACATGGACAAAAGAGCTGAACTCCTGAGGTGAGGTGAGAGTGACTGCTCTTGACATCAAGGCAGCATTTGACCGAGTGTGGCATCAAGGACCCCCAGCAAAACTGGAGTCAATGGGAATCAAGGGCAAAACTCTCCGCTGGTGGGAGTCATACCCAGCACAAAGGAAGATGGTTGTGGTTGTTGGAGGTCAGTCATCTCAGCTCCAGGACATCACTGCAGGAGTTCCTCAGGGTAGTGTCCTCGGCCCAACCATCTTCAGCTGCTTCATCAATGACCTTCCTTCCATCATAAGGTCAGAAGTGGGGATGTTCGCTGATGATTGCACAATGTTCAGCACCATTCACGACTCCTCAGATACTGAATCAGTCCATGTCCAAATGCAGCAAGACCTAGACAATATCCAGGCTTGGGCTGACAATTGACAAGTAACATTCACGCCACACAAGTGTCAGGCAATGACCATCTCCAACAAGAGAGAATCTAACCATCGCCTCTTGATATTCAATGACACAAGTCAGGGGTGTGATGGAATACTCTCCACTTGCAGCTCCAACAAGACTCAAGAAGCTTAACACCATCCAGGACAAACCAGCCCACTTGATTGACACCACATCCACAAACATTCACACCCTCCACCACCGATGCACAGTAGCAGCAGTGTGTGTACCATCTATAAGATCCACAGCAGGAATTCACCAAGGCTCCTTCAACAGCACCTTCCAAACGCACGACCACTACCATCTAGAAGGACAAGAGTAGCAGATAGATGGGAACACCACCACCTGGAAGTTTCCCTCCAAGTCACTCACCATCCTGACTTGGAAATATATCGCCGTTCCTTCACTGTTGCTGGGTCAAAATCCTGGAACTCCCTCCCTAACAGCGCTGTGGGTGTACCTACACCACATGGACTGCAGCGGTTCAAGAAGGCAGCTCACCACCACCTTCTCAAGGGCAATTAGGGATGGGCAATAAATGCTGGTCTAACCATCAATGATCACATCAGATGAATGAATATATTAAAAAGGTTAACCATATTTTGAGCCAGTTTTCCAATGTAGTCCATACCTTTCGCAGATCCTTTAGCTCCTCTGCTAATCCTGACATGCTCAGCCTGTGTAGATCTTCATTCCCAATAGCTAGGTAAATTTTCATGTCTTTCTTGTCTGATTCAGACACACATGAATCAGGATTCCATAGCTCTGTACACAGTTTAAACATTCTGGATTGTAGGTCAGTTGCATCCCAGTTCAAACCAGAGAATTTTGTGGACATTCTGACACTATCCCTGTGACCTTCCTTCCCCTATAATACCCGGGATGAGTGTCACTGGAGCCGCTTTCGCACGCTTTTCCAAAGCTCCGCCCATTATAACCACAACCTTCTCTAGTCCAAACCTGATCACTCGCCTTACCCACGGATCTACCCCCAGGCTGGTCCCCTCAATGCACTGTCCCACTCACTGAACTCACAGGTTGCAGTCTCACCATGAGGGACATGTCTGCTCACCAGCTCTTTACTGAACACTCGCTCAGCCACTGTGTCTTCAAAGCTTTACTGTGAAGTCACCATGATACAATTACACACCCTCTGACCCTGTGATTCCATTACAGTCTGACCAGAACGTTGAGGGTTGTCTCACACCATGTAGCATGATCTAAACTGTTCACTATGTCGTAGCTGTATCTGTACTGAATCTCACTGCCACACTGCTTCACCACTGCTGAGCACCATTTTGTGTTTTTATAATGATATAAATGCAGCAATCACTTATAAGGGACCGAGTAAACAACTTGTGGGTTAATTTATTTGGAGTGGGCACATAAGAATAGACATACATGGAGAGAAAGCTTGAAGACATCAACAGCAGAGCTGCATGTGTGTTCTCTGCACCAAAGCAAAAGTGAAGCTAAGACAGGATCGCAATACACACTTCCCTTCTGGTGATGTCATGCTGCTATCTCTTAAAGGTATATTATACTCTCTTCATAGTACAAGACACAGAAAAAATCCCAAGAGTAGTAGAAAAACAGGGGGCAAAATGGAGGGAGGAACTTAAGACAATCACAATCACTAGAGAGAAAATACTAGGAAAACTAATGGGACTAAGAACTGACAAGACCCTTGGCCCAGATAGTCTGCATCTTAGGGTCTTAAAAGGAATGGCTGTAGAGATGGTGGATGCATTGGTTTTAAACTTCCAATTCCCTAAATTCTGAAATGGTCCCAGTGGATTAGAAAACTGCAAATGTAACAGCACTATTCAAGAGAGGGAGACAGAAAGCAGGAAACTATAGGTCATTGTGTCTAACACCTGTCATTGGGAAAATGCTAGAATCCATTATTAAGGAGGTAGTAGTAGGACATTTAGAAAATTATAATATAATCAGGCAGAGTCAATATGGTGAAAGGGAAATCAAAAGGCAAACTTATTAGAGCTCTTTGAGGATGTAACAAGCAGGATGGATAAAGGGAGACCAGTAGATGTAGTATATCTGGATTTCCAAAAGACATTTGATAAGGTGCCACTTGGAGGTTACTGCACAAGATAAAAGCTTAGAGTGTTGGGGGTGATATATTAGCATGGATTGAGGATTGGTAACTAACAGGAAACAGAGAGTCAGGATAAATGAGTCCTTTTCAGGTTGGCAAACTGTAACTGGAGTGTCACAGGGATCAGGGCTGAGGCCTCCACTATTTACAATCTGCTTTAATGACTTGGATGAAGAGACTGACTGTACTGTAGCCAAATTTACAGATGATTCAAAGATAAGTCGGAAAGCAAGTTGTGAGGAGGATACAAAGAGTCTGCAAAGGGATATAGATAAGTTAGGTGAGTGGGCAAAATATTGGCAGATGGATATAATGTGGGAAAATGCGAAGTTGTTCACTTTGGCAGGAAGAATAGAAATGCAGAATATTGCTTACATGGAGAGAGACTGCAGAATGCTGCAGTACAGAGGGATCTGGGTGTCCTTGTACATGAATCACAAAAGGTTAGTGTGCAGGTACAGCAAGTGATTAAGCAGGTAAATGGAATGTAGATTATTGAATGGAGGAGCAGGCTTGAAGGGCTGAATGGCCTATTCTTGCTCCTATTTCTTATGATTACTTGAACTCGTTTTTCCTCCAAAGCTCTCAAAGTTTTACCTTTTCAAGTATTTATCCAATTCACTTTTGAACATTTCTATTGAATCTGCTTCCTCAGCACTTTCAGGCAGAGCGTTCAAGATCACAACAACTCACTGTGTAAAAAAAAACAAGCTCATCTTTCCTCTGGTCCTTCTGCTAATCACCTTCAATCTGTGTTGCTCTGGCTACTGACCCTCCTGCCACTGGAAACAGTTTCTTATTTACTCAATCTAAACCCCTCATGATTTTGAACGCTTTGATTAAATCTCCCCCTCAACCTTCTCTGCTCTAAGGAGAACAATCCCAGCTTCTCCAGTCTCTCCACATTAACTGAAGTCCTTCATCCCTGCTCCCATCCTGGTAAATCTCCTCCGCACTCTCTCCAAGGCCTTGATGTCCTTCCTAAAGTGTGGGACCCAGAATGGGACACAATCCTCCAGCTGGGGTCTAACCAGTGACTTGTAAAGGGTTTATTATAATTTTCTTGTATTCCATTCCTCAGTTAGTAAATTTAAGGATCCCAAGTCCTTTTATTTCAACTTGTCCTGTCACCTTTGAAGAACACCTGAGGATTGTAAATACCAGTTTCCAGTGATATCACCTCGCTTGGCAATGAAAGGCCCAATATTCTCCATTGTGGAGATTTTGAAGACCGGTTGATCCAGTCTCACTTTGAACACAACATAGCGATCACTGGACATATAAAGGGCAAAGTTTGTTGAGTTCGCCTTCCACCATCCTGGTACAATGATAATGGAATTACTGACCAATCACAGTGACCAATCCCTATCAATGAGTCTACCACAGACTTGGACACGAGGTGAGGAAACCCTTCCTCAGTGAAGAAGAGATTTGGGAACCTATTCCTCCCGAGTCAGGTTACACTCACCACGTGTCACAAAAACACTCCTTCGTAATTGGAAAGATTGATTTTTGGTCATGTGCCTTCACTGAACAAAACCTGATGTCAATACATTTTACACAATGCGTTCACGAAAGGAACTCTTCCACTGTCATTGGAATGTACACCAACAAGAGAAATTAGCAAAAGATCACTAACATTCTCCAAAGGAAAAGGCAGCCATTAGGATGCTATCTGCTCCAAAAAAGCTATACAGGCCTCATGACATACCAAGAGTTACGGTATTGAACCTTACAGCAGCAGGAGTCTCTTCAAAAGAGCTATCCAATTAGTCCCGCTCCCTCTGCTCATTCCCTTTTGAAAGTTATGATTGAATCTGCTTCCAATCCCGTTTCTGGGCATCACGTCCAGATCACAACAACTTGCTCTGAAATCTTGTTCTTCTCATTTCTACTCCGATTCCTCTGCCAATTATTCTAAATCTGTCTCCTCTGGTTACCAACCTACCTGCTGCTGGAAACTGCTCTCACCTATTCTACTATATCAAAATTCTTCAACACTGAGAGCAAAACATCTGGAGTCATTGCAGAGGTAGTTAGAGAAATGGCAGCAAGCTGAAGATCGACTTGTCAAACAATATTCTCAGCTTATCAAAAATATTTTAAAATTAGTCAGCACATAGATTGTAAGAATCAGATTGGCAGAGGTACCCTGGAAAATGAGCTCACAGAGTGTATTCAGGATTGTTTCATAGAGCAGTACATTCTACAGCCAACCAGGGAACAAGCTATTCTAGACCTGATAATGAGCAATGAGACAGGATTAATCAATAACGTCATAGTAAAGGAGCGTCTAGGTGACAGCGATCATAACATGATAGAATTTAATGTTCCGTTTCAAGGGGAGAAGTGTGGGTCTAAGACCACTATTTTAAACTGGAATAAAGAGTATGAAAGCGGAGCTAGCTAACGGGAATTGAGAAACTAGGTTAGGACGGTAGAGATGCAGTAGCAGACGTTTATGGAGATATTTAATGATTCTCAGCAAAGATTTATTCCAGTGAGAAAGAAAGACCCTTTGAGAAGGGATGTATCATCCATGGCTGAATAAGAAAGTTAAGGATTGTATCAAATTGAAAGAAACACGATGGACAGAATTTAATGCGCCAGCGAGTGGGGGCGGGGCCTGCTTGCTGATGTGTAAAATGACGCGGGATGACCTCGGGGGGAACTCCCAACATCACCGCGCCCCATTTAAATTTTCAGGAAGGTGGGGCGCAGCAAAATCAGCTGTGGACCCGCCAACCTGTCAATGGCTAATTGAGGCCATTGAAAGGGTCAATTAAGTAATTTAAGGACCTGCTCGTCCGAAGTTAAAGTTGATGGGTAGGCCAGGAGCCCCAGTGGGAACTAGAAAAAACACGAAACCTCATCCACGGACAGGGTGAGGTTTCACGTAGGCTTTAAAAAAATTTTAATAAAGATTTTGTAAAAATTGTGGACATGTCACATGGGGGGACATGTAAGGGAAATTTTATTTTTCTACTTTTGTCTTTATTACATTTACAGCCAATCTCCCTGAGGCTGCACTTAGCCTCAGGGAGCTGATGCGCTATTTCATGCGCACTCTCGATTTTGGGATTTCCCCAACCTGCATAGGGAACACATAGCGCTTCTGTGCAGATGTCACATAAAATGGGGGCGCCGATCGGAAACGCACCCATACACACCCGCCCATCAACTTACCCCCCCAAAGGGGGAAGAAATTCAGCCCTACAAATCTGCACAGATTAGTGGTAGGTCAGGAGATTGGTTGGATTTTAAGAACCAGCAAAGGATGACTGAAAAAAACATAAAGAGGGAGAAAGAAGAGTATGAAAGAAAGCTAGTTAGTAATATGAACACAGAAAGTAAGAGCTTTTATAAATGTCTAACAAGGAAAGGAGTAACTAAAGTTAGTGTTGGTCCTCTAGAGAGAGAGTCTTGGGAATTGATAATGCAAAACAAGGAAATGGAGGAGAGTCGAACAGGTTATTTTATTTCTATCTTCACTGTAGAAGACTTAGAAAACATCCAAAAGATACTTGAAAGTCAAAAGGTGAACGGGAGGGAGGGAGGAACTTAAACAATCACCATCACCAGGGAAAAGGTGCCGGGAAAGCTATTAGGTCTAAAAGCTAACAAGTCCCCAGGACCAGATGGGCCTGCATCCTAGGATCTTAAAGGGATAAAGGTGTACATGAATTTCCAGAAGGCATTTGATAAGGTGTCACATCAAAGGTTACTAAACAAGATCAGAGCACATTGTGTAGTGGATAACATTGGCATGGATAGAGGATTGGTTAGCTAACAGGAGGCAGAGAGTAGGAATAAATGGGTCTTTTTTGGGCTGGCAGACTGTAACTAGTGGAATGCCACAGGGATCAGTGATGGGGCCTGAGCTATTTACAATCTATACCAATGACTTGAATGAAGGGACTGAATGAATGAAATCTAAATTTGCTGATGACCTCAAGATTTGAAAGAAAGTAAGTTGTCAAGAGGGGGTAGAGAGTCTGCAAAGGGATATAGACAGGTTAAGGGAGTGGGCAAAAAATTGGCAGATGGAGTATAATGTGGGAAAATATGAACTTGTCCACTTTGGCAGGAAGAATAGAAGAGCAGAAAATTATTTCAATGGAAAGAGACTGCAGAACTCGGCAGTACAGAGGGATCTGGGTGTCCTGGTGTATGAATCACAAAAATTTAGTCTGCAGGTACAGCAAGTGATTAGGAAGCAAATGGAATGCTGGTGTATATTACAGGGGGAATGGAATATAAAAATAGGGAGGTTTTACTGCAGCTGTACAGGGCCTTGGTGAGACCACATCTGGAATACAGTGTACAATTTTGGTCTTATTTGCAAAAAGATATAATTGCGCTAGAAGCAATTCAGAGAAGGTTCACTCGACTCATTCCTGGGATGAAGGGGCTTATCTTATGAAAAAAGGTTGAACAGGTTGGGCCTATCCATTGGAGTTTAGAAAAATGAGAGGTGACCTAAATGAAACATATGAGACCCTGAGGGGATTTGATAGGGTGGATCCTGGGAGGATGTTTCCACTTGTGGGAGAGACTGGAACCGGTGTACAGAGTTTAAGAATAAGCATGGTACTGTTTAAAAAGGAGACAAAGATAATTTATTTCTCTCAAACCATTATTAGTCTGTGGAACTCTCTTCCCCAGAGAGCAGTCGGGGCTGGGTCACTGAATATATTCAAGGCCGAGTTAGACAGACTTTTGATAAACAAGAGAGTCCAGGGTCATGGGGGGCAAACAGGAAAGTGGAGCTGAGACCACAACCAGATCAGCCATGATCTTACTGAACGGTGGAACAGACTCGAAGGGCTGAATGGCCTATTCCTGCTCCAATGCCTATGTTGCCAGTGCCACTGGCAAGGCCAGCATGTACTGCCCAGGACAAAAACAGAATTACCTGGAAAAACTCAGCAGGTCTGGCAGCATCAGCGGAGAAGAAAAGAGTTGATGTTTCGAGTCCTCATGACCCTTCGGTCTGTTCTGTCGAAGGGTCATGAGGACTCGAAACGTCAACTCTTTTCTTCTCCGCAGATGCTGCCAGACCTGCTGAGTTTTTCCAGGTAATTCTGTTTTGTTTTGGATTTCCAGCATCCGCAGTTTTTTGTTTTCATGTACTGCCCAGGACTAGTTACCCTGAGATGGTGGTGGTGAGTGGCGTTTGTGAACCATTGGCAGTGGTTTTGATATGATTGAGTAACTCAGAGTACAAGAGTCAATTAAATTATTGTGGGCTTGGAGTGCAGTCTAGTTCCAGACTGAGTAAGGATAGCAGCTTTCGTTTTACTAACAAAATTCAGGAGCCAATTGGATTTCTATGACAATCCAACAGATTCCCAATTGCGTTTACTGAGAGCGGGGTTTTAACACGGAATTCACTTTTGTAACCGAGGAGTGAAATTCAGACTCAGGATCTCTGGGTTACTCCTGTTAATGCTGCAACGAATGAAGAATTAATGGACAATATCTTACCCAGGGGAACCAGAAAGAGTTTGTGCATTTCACCTGATATCACAGGGGACACAGTGGGTAACGCGCTCACCTCATTATCCAGGCTAGCACTCCCATTACAGTACTGAGGGAGTGCTGCACTGTCAGAGAGTCAGTACTGAGGGAGTGCTGCACTCTCAGAGGGTCAGTACTGAGGGAGTGCTGCACTGTCAGAGTGTCAGTACTGAGGGAGTGCCGCACTGTCAGAGGATCAGTACTGAGGGAGTGCCGCACTATCAGAGGGTCAGTACTGAGGGAGTGCCGCACTGTCAGAGGGTCAGTACTGAGGGAGTGCCACACTGTCAGAGAGTCAGTACTGAGGGAGTGCCACACTGTCAGAGGGTCAGTACTGAGGGAGTGCCGCACTGTCAGAGGGTCAGTACTGAGGGAGTGCTGCACTGTCGGAGAGTCAGTACTGAGGGAGTGCTGCACTGTCGGAGGGTCAATACTGGGGGGTTTGCTGCACTGTCAGAGGGTCAGTGCTGAGGGAGTGCTGCACTGTTAGAGAGTCAGTACTGAGGGAGTGCAGCACTGTCAGAGAGTCAGTATTGAG
>NC_054478.1:5596147-5611147 GCF_017639515.1 Carcharodon carcharias | reverse complement strand
TGTGTGTGCGCGCCAGGGTGTGAGTTTGTGAGCACGCGCCAGGGTGTGAGTGTGTGTGTGCGCGCCAGGGTGTGAGTGTGTGAGCGCGCGCCAGGGTTTGAGTGTGTGAGCGCGTGCCAGGGTGTGAGTGTGTGTGCGCGCCAGGGTGTGAGTGTGTGAGCGCGTGCCAGGGTGCGAGTGTGTGTGTGCGCGCCAGGGTGTGAGTGTGTGAGCGCGCGCCAGGGTGTGAGTGTTTGTGTGCGCGCCAGGGTGTGAGTGTGTGAGCGCGCGCCAGGGTGTGAGTGTGTGAGCGCGTGCCAGGGTGTGAGTGTGTGTGTGCATGCCAGGGTGTGAGTGTGTGAGCGCGCGCCAGGGTGTGAGTTGGTGAGCACGCGCCAGGGTGTGAGTGTGTGAGCGCGCGCCAGGGTGTGAGTGTGTGAGCGCGCGCCAGGGTGTGAGTGTGTGAGCGCGTGCCAGGGTGTGAGTGTGTGAGCGCGTGCCAGGGTGTGAGTGTGTGTGTGCGCACCAGGGTGTGAGTGTGTGAGCACGCGCCAGGGTGTGAGTGTGTGAGCGCGCGCCAGGGTTTGAGTGTGTGTGTGCGCGCCAGGGTGTGAGTGTGTGAGCGCGTGCCAGGGTGTGAGTGTGTGAGCGCGCGCCAGGGTGTGAGTGTGTGAGCACGCGCCAGGGTGTGAGTGTGTGTGTGCGTGCGCCAGGGTGTGATTGTGTGTGTGCGCGCCAGGGTGTGTGTGCGCATACCAGGGTGTGAGTGTGTGTGTGTGCACCAGAGTTTTGAGTGTGTGTGTGTGCACGCACCAGGGTGTGTGTGTGTGTTTGCGCGCACCAGGGTGTGAGTGTGTGTGCACCAGGGTGTGTGTGTGTGCGCGCACCATGGTGTGAGTGAGTGTGTGTGCACGAGGATGTGAGTGTGTGTGTGTGCACCAGGGTGTGAGTGTGTGTGCGCTAGGGTGTGTGTGTGTGTGTGCATGCACAATGGTGTGAGTGAGTGTGTGTGCACGAGGATGTGAGTGTGTGTGTGTGCACCAGGGTGTGAGTGTGTGAGCGTGCGCCAGGGCGTGAGTGTGTGTGCGCTAGGGTGTGTGTGCACCAGGGTGTGAGTGTGTGTGTGTGCACCAGGGCGTGAGTGTGTGTGCGCTAGGGTGTGTGTGTGTGTGTGTGCGTGTGTGCACCAGGGTATGGGTGTGTGTGCACCAGGGTGTGAGTGTGTGTGTGCGCGCCAGGGTGTGAGTGTGTGTGTGCGAGCCAGGGTGTGAGTGTGTGTGTGCGCGCCAGGGTGTGAGTGTGTGAGCGCGCGCCAGGGTGTGAGTGTGTGTGTGCGTGTGTGCAACAGGGTATGAGTGTGTGTGCACCAGGGTGTGAGTGTGTGTGTGCGCGCCAGGGTGTGAGTGTGTGTGTGCGCGCCAGGGTGTGAGTGTGTGTGCGCGCGCCAGGGTGTGAGTGTGTGAGCGCGCGCCCGGGTGTGAGTGTGTGTGTGCGCGCCAGAGTGTGAGTGTGTGTGCGCGCGCCAGGGTGTGAGTGTGTGTGTGCGCGCCAGGGTGTGAGTGTGTGAGCGCGCCAGGGTGTGAGTGTGTGTGTGCGCGCCAGGGTGTGAGTGTGTGTGTGTGCGCCAGGGTGTGAGTGTGTGAGCGCGTGCCAGGGTGTGAGTGTGTGTGTGCGCGCCAGGGTGTGAGTGTGTGAGCGCGCGCCAGGGAGTGAGTGTGTGAGCGCGCGCCAGGGTGTGAGTGTGTGTGTGCGCGCCAGGGTGTGAGTGTGTGAGCGCGCGCCAGGGTGTGAGTGTGTGAGCGCGCGCCAGGGTGTGAGTGTGTGAGCACGCGCCAGGGTGTGAGTGTGTGTGTGCGTGCGCCAGGGTGTGAGTGTGTGTGTGCACGCCAGGGTGTGTGTGCGCATACCAGGGTGTGAGTGTGTGTGTGTGCACCAGGGTTTTGAGTGTGTGTGTGTGCACGCACCAGGGTGTGTGTGTGTGTGCGCGCACCAGGGTGTGAGTGTGTGTGCACCAGGGTGTGTGTGTGTGCGCGCACCATGGTGTGAGTGAGTGTGTGTGCACGAGGATGTGAGTGTGTGTGTGTGCACCAGGGTGTGAGTGTGTGTGCGCTAGGGTGTGTGTGTGTGTGCATGCACAATGGTGTGAGTGAGTGTGTGTGCACGAGGATGTGAGTGTGTGTGTGTGCACCAGGGTGTGAGTGTGTGAGCGTGCGCCAGGGCGTGAGTGTGTGTGCGCTAGGGTGTGTGTGCACCAGGGTGTGAGTGTGTGTGTGTGCACCAGGGCGTGGGTGTGTGTGCGCTAGGGTGTGTGTGTGTGTGTACGTGTGTGCACCAGGGTATGAGTGTGTGTGCACCAGGGTGTGAGTGTGTGTGTGCGCGCCAGGGTGTGAGTGTGTGTGTGCGCGCCAGGGTGTGAGTTTGTGTGTGCACGCCAGGGTGTGAGTGTGTGAGCGCGCGCCAGGGTGTGAGTGTGTGTGTGCGTGTGTGCACCAGGGTATGAGTGAGTGTGCACCAGGGTGTGAGTGTGTGTGTGCGCGCCAGGGTGTGAGTGTGTGTGTGCGCGCCAGGATGTGAGTGTGTGTGTGCGCGCCAGGGTGTGAGTGTGTGAGCGCGCCAGGGTGTGAGTGTGTGTGTGCGCGCCAGGGTGTGAGTGTGTGTGTGTGCGCCAGGGTGTGAGTGTGTGAGCGCGCGCCAGGGTGTGAGTGTGTGTGTGCGCGCCAGGGTGTGAGTGTGTGAGCGCGCACCAGGGTGTGAGTGTGTGTGTGCGCGCCAGGGTGTGAGTGTGTGAGCGCGCGCCAGGGTGTGAGTGCGTGTGTGCATGCCAGGGTGTGAGTGTGTGAGCGCGTGCCAGGGTGTGAGTGTGTGAGCATGCACCAGGGTGTGAGTGTGTGTGTGCGTGCCAGGGTGTGAGTGTGTGAACGCACGCCAGGGTGTGAGTGTGTGAGCGCGCGCCAGGGTGTGAGTGTGTGAGCGCGTGCCAGGGTGTGAGTGTGTGAGCGCGTGCCAGGGTGTGAGTGTGTGTGTGCACGCCAGGGTGTGAGTGTGTGAGCGTGCGCTAGGTTGTGAGTGTGTGAGCGCGTGCCAGGGTGTGAGTGTGTGAGCGTGCGCCAGGGTGTGAGTGTGTGTGTGCACCAGGGTGTGTGTGCGCGTACCAGGGTGTGAGTGTGTGTGTGCGCACCAGGGTGTGTGTGCGCGCACCAGGGTGTGTGTGTGTGCGTGCGCGCCAGGGTATGAGTGTGTGAGCGCGCGCCAGGGTGTGAGTGTGTGTGTGCATGCCAGCGTGTGAGTGTGTGAGCGCGCGCCAGGGTGTGAGCGCGTGCCAGGGTGTGAGTGTGTGAGCGCGCGCCAGGGTGTGAGTGTGTGAGCGCGCGCCAGTGTGTGAGTGTGTGAGCGCGCGCCAGGGTGTGAGTGTGTGTGTGCGCGCCAGGGTGTGAGTGTGTGAGCGTGCGCCAGGGTGTGAGTGTGTGTGTGCGCACCAGGGTGTGAGTTTGTGAGCGCACGCCAGGGTGTGAGTGTGTGAGCGCGCGCCAGGGTGTGAGTGTGTGAGCGCGCGCCAGGGTGTGAGTGTGTGAGCGCGTGCCAGGGTGTGAGTGTGTGTGTGCACGCCAGGGTGTTAGTGTGTGTGTGTGCGCCAGGGTGTGAGTGTGTGAGCGCGCGCCAGGGTGTGAGTGCGTGTGTGCATGCCAGGGTGTGAGTGTGTGAGCGCGTGCCAGCGTGTGAGTGTGTGAGCATGCACCAGGGTGTGAGTGTGTGTGTGCGTGCCAGGGTGTGAGTGTGTGAACGCGCGCCAGGGTGTGAGTGCGTGAGCGCGCGCCAGGGTGTGAGTGTGTGAGCGCGTGCCAGGGTGTGAGTGTGTGAGCGCGTGCCAGGGTGTGAGTGTGTGTGTGCACACCAGGGTGTGAGTGTGTGAGCGTGCGCTAGGGTGTGAGTGTGTGAGCGCGTGCCAGGGTGTGAGTGTGTGAGCGTGCGCCAGGGTGTGAGTGTGTGTGTGCACCAGGGTGTGTGTGCGCGTACCAGGGTGTGAGTGTGTGTGTGCGCGCCAGGGTGTGTGTGCGCGCACCAGGGTGTGTGTGTGTGCGTGCGCGCCAGGGTGTGAGTGTGTGAGCGCGCGCCAGGGTGTGAGTGTGTGTGTGCATGCCAGCGTGTGAGTGTGTGAGCGCGCGCCAGGGTGTGAGCGCGCGCCAGGGTGTGAGTGTGTGAGCGCGCGCCAGGGTGTGAGTGTGTGAGCGCGCGCCAGGGTGTGAGTGTGTGAGCGCGCGCCAGGGTGTGAGTGTGTGTGTGCGCGCCAGGGTGTGAGTGTGTGAGCGTGCGCCAGGGTGTGAGTGTGTGTGTGCGCGCCAGGGTGTGAGTGTGTGAGTGTGCGCCAGGGTGTGAGTGTATGTGTGCGCGCCAGGGTGTGAGTGTGTGTGTGCGTGCCAGGGTGTGAGTGTGTGTGTGCGCCAAGGTGTGAGTGTGTGAGCGCACGCCATGGTGTGAGTGTGTGAGCGCGCGCCAGGGTGTGAGTGTATGAGCGTGCGCCAGGGTGTGAGAGTGTGTGTGCGCACCAGGGTGTGAGTGTGTGTGTGCGTGCCAGGGTGTGAGTGTGTGAGCGCGCGCCAGGGTGTGAGTGTGTGTGTGCACGCCAGGGTGTGAGTGTGTGAGTGTGCGCCAGGGTGTGAGTGTGTGAGCGCGTGCCAGGGTGT
This sequence comes from Carcharodon carcharias, assembly GCF_017639515.1. NCBI lineage: Eukaryota > Metazoa > Chordata > Chondrichthyes > Lamniformes > Lamnidae > Carcharodon > Carcharodon carcharias. Next base: position 5,606,486 of record NC_054478.1, on the reverse strand, counting down.
GAGTGTGTGTGTGCGCGCCAGGGTGTGAGTGTGTGAGCGCGCGCCAGGGTGTGAGTGTGTTTGTGCGCTCCAGGATGTGAGTGTGTGAGCGCGCGCCAGGGTGTGAGTGTGTGAGCGCGTGCCAGGGTGTGAGTGTGTGAGTGCGCGCCAGGGTGTGAGTGTGTGAGCGCGCGCCAGGGTGTGAGTGTGTGAGCGCGCGCCAGGGTGTGAGTGTGTGTGTGCGCGCCAGGGTGTGAGTGTGTGAGCGAACGCCAGGGTGTGAGTGTGTGAGTGCGTGCCAGGGTGTGAGTGTGTGAGCACGCGCCAGGGTGTGAGTGTGTGTGTGCGCGCGCCAAGGTGTGAGTGTGTGTGTGCGCGCCAGGTTGTGTGTGCGCATACCAGGGTGTGAGTGTGTGTGTGTGCACGCACCAGGGTGTGAGTGAGTGTGTGTGCACGAGGATGTGAGTGTGTGTGTGTGCACCAGGGTGTGAGTGTGTGTGCGCTAGGGTGTGTGTGTGTGTGCATGCACCATGGTGTGAGTGAGTGTGTGTGCACGAGGATGTGAGTGTGTGTGTGTGCACCAGGGTGTGAGTGTGTGAGCGTGCGCCAGGGCGTGAGTGTGTGTGCGCTAGGGTGTGTGTGCACCAGGGTGTGAGTGTGTGTGTGTGTGCACCAGGGCGTGAGTGTGTGTGCGCTAGGGTATGTGTGTGTGTGTGTGCGTGTGTGCACCAGGGTATGAGTGTGTGTGCACCAGGGTGTGAGTGTGTGTGCGCGCGCCAGGGTGTGAGTGGGTGTGTGCGCGCCAGGGTGTGAGTGTGTGTGTGCGCGCCAGGGTGTGAGTGTGTGTGTGCGCACCAGGGTGTGAGTGTGTGAGCGCGCCAGGGTGTGAGTGTGTGTGTGCGCGCCAGGGTGTGAGTGTGTGTGTGCGCGCCAGGGTGTGAGTGTGTGAGCGCGCACCAGGGTGTGAGTGTGTGTGTGCGCGCCAGGGTGTGAGTGTGTGAGCGCGCGCCAGGGTGTGAGTGTGTGTGTGCATGCCAGGGTGTGAGTGTGTGAGCGCGCGCCAGGGTGTGAGTGTGTGAGCACGCGCCAGGGTGTGAGTGTGTGTGTGCGTGCCAGGGTGTGAGTGTGTGAGCGCCCGCCAGGGTGTGAGTGTGTGAGCGCGCGCCAGGGTGTGAGTGTGTGAGTGCGCGCCAGGGTGTGAGTGAGTGAGCGCGTGCCAGGGTGTGAGTGTGTGTGTGCGCACCAGGGTGTGAGTGTGTGAGCGTGCGCCAGGGTGTGAGTGTGTGAGCGCGCGCCAGGGTGTGTGTGCGCGTACCAGGGTGTGAGTGTGTGTGTGCGCGCCAGGGTGTGTGTGTGTGCGTGCTCGCCAGGGTGTGAGTGTGTGTGCGCGAGGGTGTGAGTGTGTGTGCGCGAGGGTGTGAGTGTGTGTGTGTACCAGGGGTTGAGTGTGTGTGTACCAGGATATGAGTGTGTGTGTGCGCGCCAGGGTGTGAGTGTATGTTTGTGTGAGCATGTGCATGAGCATCTACTACAGTGTGAGTGGGACTGAGTATTTTTTCTTTCACAGGATGTGGGTTTCGCTGGCTGTGCCAGCACTAATTTCCCATCCACTCTGTCCTTTCCCCATTCACACAGACTCTGAACCCAGAGGGTTGAGAAGGTGGTGGTGAGCTGCCTTCTTGAACCGCTGCAGTCCATGTGGTGTAGGTACACCCACAGTGCTGTTAGGGAGGGAGTTCCAGGATTTTGTCCCTGTGGTGTAGGTACACCCACAGTGCTGTTAGGGAGGGAGTTCCAGGATTTTGACCCAGCGACAGTGAAGGAACGATGATATATTTCCAAGTCAGGATGGTGAATGACTTGGAGGGGAACTTCCAGGTGGTGGGGTTCCCATCTATCTGCTGCCCTTGTCCTTCTAGATGGTAGTGGTCGTGGGTTTGGAAGGTACTGTCTAAGGAACCTTGGTGAATTCCTGCAGTGCATCTTGTAGATGGTACACACACTGCTGCTACTGTGTGTCAGTGGTGGAGGGAGTGAATGTTTGTGCCAATCAAGTGGGGCTGCTTTGTCCTGGATGGTGTGAAGCTTCTTGAGTGTTGTTGGAGCTGCAACTCATCCAGACACTCCTGACTTGTGCTTAGTAGATAGTGGATTGGCTTTGGGGAGTCAGGAGGTGAGTTACTCACCACACAATTCCCAGCCTCTGACCTGCTCTTGTAGCCACAGTATTTATAGTCCTGTGTTGTAGCTTCACCAGCTTAACACCTCATTTTTAGGTGTGCCTGGGGCTGCTCCTGGAATACCCTCCTGCACTCTTCATTGAACCAGGGTTGATCCCCTGGCTTGATGGTAATGGTAGAGTGGGGGATATGCTGGGCCATAAGGTTACAGATTGTGGTTGAGTACAATTCTGCTGCTGATGGCCCACAGCACCTCATGGATGCCCAGTCTTGAGTTGCTAGATCTGTTCGAAATCTATCCCATTTAGCACAGTGGTAGTGCCACACAACACGATGGAGGATATCCTCAATGTGAAGGAGGGACTTCATCTCCACAGTGACTGTGGTGGTCACTCCTACTGATACTGTCATGGACAGATACATCTGTGACAGGCAGGTTGGTGAGGATGAGGTCAAGTATGTTTCTCCCTCTTGTTGGTTCCCTCACCACCTGCTGCAGACCCAGTCTAGCAGCTATGTCAGTTAGGACTCGGCCAGCTCGGTCAGTAGTGGGATTACCGAGCCATTCTTGGTGATGGACATTGAAGTCCCCACCTAGAGTACATTCGGTGCCCTTGCCACCCCTGTGCTTCCTCCAAGTGATGTTTAACATGGATGAGGCACTGATTCACCAGCTGAGGGAGGGCGGTACGTGGTAATCAGAAGGAGGTTTCCTTGCCCATGTTTGACCTGATGCTATGAGACTTCATGGGATCCGGAGTCGATGTTGAGGATTCCCAGGATAACCCCCTCCTGACTGTATACCACTGTGCCCCCACCTCTACTGGGTGTGTCCTGCCGGTGGGACAGGACATACCCTGGGATGGTGATGGTGGTGTCTGGGACATTATCTGTAAGGTATGATCCCGTGGGGATGACTATGTCAGACTGTTGCTTGACTAGTCTGTGAGACAGCTCTTCCAATTTAGGCACTAGCCCCCAGATGTGAGTAAGGAGGAATTTGCAGGGTTGACAGGGCTGAGTTTGCTGTTGTCATTTCTGGTGCCTCGCACGATGCCGGGTGGTGTGTCCGGTTTCATTCCTTTTTTGTGACTTTGTTGTGGTTTGTTACAACTGAGTGTCTGGCTCGGCCATTTCAGAGGGTGTTTAAGAGTCAACCACATTGCTGTGGGTCTGGGGTCCCTTGTAGACCAGACCAGGTAAGGACAGCAGATTTCCTTCCCTAAAGGACATTAGTGACCCAGATGGGTTTTTACGACAATCAGCATTAGCTTCAAGGTCATCATTACTCAGACTAGCTTTTGATTTCAGATTTTATTAATTAAATTAAAATTCTAACAACTGTTGTGGCCATGTCCCCAAGGCATTAGTCTGGGTCTCTGGATTACTGGTCCAGTGACATTATCACTACACCATTCCCTATGTGTGAGTGTCTGTATGTGTGTCTGTGTGTGTGTGTGTGTGTGTGTGTGTGTGTCTGTCTGTCTGTATCTGTGTGTCTGTCTGTGTGTGTGTCTGTGTGTGTCTGTGTGTGTGTTTCTTTGTGTGTGTCTGTGTGTCTGTATCTGTGTGTGTGTGTCTGTGTGTGTGTGTGTGTGTGTGTGTGTGTGTGTTTGTGTGTGTGTGTCTGTATCTGTGTGTGTGTGTCTGTGTGTGTGTCTGTGTGTGTCTGTGTGTGTCTGTGTGTGTGTTTCTGTGTGTGTGTGTCTGTGTGTCTGTATCTGTGTGTGTGTCTGTGTGTGTGTGTGTGTGTGTGTGTGTGTGTCTGTATCTGTATGTCTGTCTGTCTGTGTGTGTGTCTGTGTGTGTCTGTGTGTGTGTTTCTGTGTGTGTGTGTCTGTGTGTCTGTATCTGTGTGTGTGTGTCTGTGTGTGTGTGTGTGTGTCTGTGTGTGTGTGTGTGTGTGTGTCTGTATCTGTGTGTGTGTGTCTGTGTGTGTGTCTGTGTGTGTTTGTATGTGTGTGTGTGTGTGTGTATGTGTGTTGTGTATGTGTGTGTGTGTATGTGTTTGTTTGTGTGCACACACACATGTGTATGTCTCTCTCTGTCTGTTCTGGCAAAACAGTAAACGAGGTACTGATCTTTCCAGGAGCAGGTGTGAAGGAGAATGAAATAAGCTCCCTGTGTGGGAGATAAATGACTAACGTGTGAGCTTGGTTGATAGAACCTTGTCACTGGGACCAACGCTGCAGGGTGAAACAGACTGGCAGAGTTGCAGTACAACACTGGTGGGGCAAAGGGCAAGGGAAGGTTCCGGAGAAGCAGGGCTCCACATCACAGAGGATCCTCTGGTAAACGAGTTGCTCTGTCTTGTGCGAGGCTGACAACAGACAGACCTCAACTTCAGCTCCAAGTCAGTGCTGTTAGTTGATCTTAGCCCAGGAATAGAAGGGACATGAGAGTTCAGAGTGCCCCTGAGGAAGAGAGAAGCTGAGCAGGGTGGCAGGGAGTTGGGGTGGATGTGAATTCACCCATGGAGCCTCCTATTCCTGAAGCCGCTGAAAGGAGTGTGTGTCCATTCTGATGTCAGGTAACGAGAGGGTGAGCTTAGGCAATGAAGCTGTCAATGGAAACAAGAAGAGGCCATTCAGCCCCTTGAGTCTGTTCAGCTATTCAAATAGATCAGTGTGATCTATGTCTTCACTCATCTAATTTGGGAGAGAAAGTTCCAGATTGCCAATCCCCTTTCTGTGAAGAAACGCTCCCTGACATTGCAAGAATATGCCCCCTTGTTCTGGACTCCATTAGCAGAGAAAATAACATAGGAAGAGAGAAACTGTCAACTCGTTTCATCATCTTAAACACCTCAAATAGATCATCCCTTCATCTTTCATAATCAAAGGGTTGCAAGGGCCCAGTCCCACAGGACAGGACACCAGGGGAAGGGCCCAGTCTCACAGGGCAGGACCCCAGGAGAAGGGCCCAGTCCCACAGGGCAGGACACCAGGGGAAGGGCCCAGTCCCACAGGGCAGGACACCAGGGGAAGGGCCCATCCCACAGGGCAGGACACCAGGGGAAGGGTCCAGTCCCACAGGGCAGGACACCAGGGGAATCGCTCAGTCTCACAGGGCAGGACACCAGGAGAAGGGCCCAGTCCCACAGGGCAGGACACCAGGGGAATGGCTCAGTCCCACAGGGCAGGACACCAGGAGAAGGGCCTAGTCCCCCAGGACAGGACCCCAGGGGAAGGGCCCAGTCCCTCAGGACAGGACACCAGGGGAAGGGTCCAGTCCCACAGGGCAGGACATCAGGGGAAGGGCCTAGTCTCACAGGGCAGGACACCAGGGGAAGGGCCCAGTCCCACAGGACAGGACCCCAGTGGAATCGCTCAGTCCCACAGGGAAGGACCCCAGGGGAAGGGCCCAGTCTCACAGGACAGGACCCCAGGGGAAGGGCCCAGTCCCTCAGGACAGGACACCAGGGGAAGGGCCCAGTCCCACAGGGCAGGATACCAGGGGAAGGGCCCAGTCCCACAGGGCAGGACACCAGGGGAAGGGCCCAGTCCCACAGGACAGGACTCCAGGGGGAGGCAGAGGAGATGAGGTGAATCAGGATATTGTAGTTGAAGTTTTTTGGATATCTCTGTCCTGTTGTTTTGATCATTACTGTATTGTGTACTGATCATGGTTCAGTGCCTGATTACAAGTCGGAGACTCCCACAGGACAATAATAAACCCATTTGCCCTCGTACAGTTTAGCAGAGACTGGCATTCTTCACTTGTACAAATATTCAGTTTGTAAACAGTGTTGCATCTCTCTGGGAGATGCCGATCGCTCTCTCACTCATTCTGTCTCTCCTACTCTCATTCTGGGCCAATTCTCTTTAATCTCTGTCCCTCTGGTTACTGACCCTGCTGCCATTGAAAATAGTTTCTCCTTATTCACTCTATCCAAACCCCAATCCCAGCTTCTCCAGTCTCACCACATTAACTGAAGTCCCCCATCCCTGCTCCCATCCTGGTAAATCTCCTCCGCATCCTCGCTAAGATTTTGACATCCTTCCTAAAGTGTGGGACCCAGAACTGGACACAATCCTCCACCTGGGGTCCAGTAAAACAGCAATAATGACACATTGTGATCTGGGGGTGAATTTTCCCCAGAATGATGGTATTTTCCACTAACAGGAAGTTGCCGTCAACCCAAAAAAACATTCTGCCATCCACACAATGAGCAATGCCGTGTATGAATTTTCAGTGCCAATGAAATGCCAGATACATGGGCTGTACATCCCACCGATTGGCTGATTGAATCAAACAGCATGTTCCTTTAGTTCTTCATAACAGGCACAGTACTCAGTCAGCCCCAAAACCCAAACAAATCCTCGACTGTTAGATGTGATTCTGTGATTGTACAATACTTGCTGAACAATCCTGAGTGCGCTAATAACTACACTAACAACTAATTTAAGATAATCAGTCAAGCTTGTAATACGCCTCATTTACACTTGCTAAAAGTGAGGCACATTCGTACACAGGGACCTGTTCTCTGCAAACAGAAGGAATATTTTCAAGCCTTTTGCCTTTTATGTATTAACAGGGAACTTGGGGAACCTATAGGACTGTTGCTTTCCCCAAGGCAACACCTCAACCAGAGTCAGTTTGCCAACCAATCAGCAGCCTTTTCTCCCGCAGTATAAATTGATACAATTGTTTGAAATTTGGCATTTTGTGCATTTGTCCTGATGAGTCAAGACAAAAAGCTTCAGCAAACTCACAAACAGTGAGTATGGAGATACAGCAAGTGCTCATGAAGGCAAATGCAATGTTTGTGTTTGTTGCAAAGGGGAATGCAATATGAAAGTAGGGATATTTTGCTACAGCTGTACAGGGTGTTGGTGAGGCCACATCTGGAATACTGTGTACAGTTTTGTTCTCTTTATTTAAGAAAGGATATAAATGCTTTAGAAACAGCACCAAGAAGGTTCACTCAACTGGTTACTGGGATGAGGGCGTTGTCTTATGAAGAAAGTTTGAACAGCTTACGCCTATATCCATTGTTCCCTCTCCCGACCCTCCGACAGTGCGGCACTCCCTCAGTACTGACCCTCCGACAGTGCGGCACTCACTCAGTACTGACCCTCTGACAGTGCGGCACTCACTCTACTGACCCTCTGACAGTGTGGCACTCCCTCAGCACTGACCCTCTGACAGTGCGGCACTCCCTCAGCACTGACCCTCTGACAGTGCGGCACTCCCTCAGCACTGACCCTCCGACAGCGTGGCACTCCCTCAGCACTGACCCTCTGACAGCGCAGCACTCCCTCAGTTCTGACCCTCTGACAGTGCAGCACTCCCTCAGTACTGACCCTCTGACAGTGAAGCACTCCCTCAGTACTGACCCTCTGACAGTGCAGCACTCCCTCAGTACTGACCCTCTGACAGTGCAGCACTCCCCCAGCACTGACCCTCCGACAGCGCGGCACTCCCTCAGCACTGACCCTCCGACAGTGCAGCACTCCCTCAGCACTGACCCTCCAACAGCGCGGCAGTCCCTCAGTTCTGACCCTCTGACAGTGCAGCACTCCCTCAGTACTGACCCTCTGACAGTGCAGCACTCCCTCAGTACTGACCCTCTGACAGTGCAGCACTCCCTCAGTACTGACCCTCTGACAGTGCAGCACTCCCCCAGCACTGACCCTCCGACAGCGCGGCACTCCCTCAGCACTGACCCTCCGACAGTGCAGCACTCCCTCAGCACTGACCCTCCAACAGCGCGGCAGTCCCTCAGTTCTGACCCTCTGACAGTGCAGCACTCCCTCAGTACTGACCCTCTGACAGTGCAGCACTCCCTCAGTACTGACCCTCTGACAGTGCAGCACTCCCTCAGTACTGACCCTCTGACAGTGCAGCACTCCCTCAGTACTGACACTCTGACAGTGCAGCACTCCCTCAGTACTGACCCTCTGACAGTGCAGCACTCCCTCAGTACAGACCCTCCGACAGTGCAGCACTCCCTCAGTACTGACCCTTTGACAGTGCAGAACTCACTCAGTACTGACCCTCCGACAGTGCAGCACTCCCTCAGTTCTACTTCAGGATGTTAGCTGGGATTTTTGTGCTGCAGATGGGAGATTAAACATGACTTTTTGAACGAGACACAAAGTAGATGCCCCCACTGACACCAACACACAGCACCTAACCTCACTCTGCCGCTCATTTATCGTCCCTCCCTCCGATCACAATAGCTCCCAACATTATTTCTCCTGTGGCAGCCTTTGCTTCAGTCTCATTGTTGGACAGTCTCATTGAGGGGCATGGGATGGGGGTGGAGGTCATTCCAAACAGATGATTGATGGTTTTGCTTTTAGAATTAAAAACATTGTAGAACACACTGTTCCGGCACTGTGCCCAGCTACAGAAACAGAGCTAACCAGGGGAGGCAGTAACTCTCGCTGCAGACAGTAATTACAGAAATGTCCTTAAAAACTTCCAGCAAGAATTGTCAAGGGAGCAGAGAGAATCACAGGAACAGGGAGAGGCAATTCAGCCCCTTGAGCCTGTTACACAGGGACAGGAGGAGGCCATTCAGCCCCTCCATGCCGATACGCAGGGACAGGATTGTGTCTGATCTGTATCTATAGTCCATCTGGACACTGGGTTCTGTGACCCTTCAACAAACAAAAATCTATCAATCTCCATTTGTGAAATTTTCAATTAACTCATCAACACCAAGTTTTCTGGGAGAGAGAGTTGCAGATTCCCACTGCCCTCTGTGTGAGGAAGTGCTTCCTGACATCACCACTCAACGGCCTGGATCGAATCTGAATGCTCTGCCTCCTTGGTCTGGACACCGACCCCTCCGGTGATTGGAGGAAGCGGTTTCTGATGATCTTATTATCTTAAGCCCTTACATTAGATTACAACTTAATCTTCGACACTCGATATCGGTGTGAGTGTGAGTGAGTGAGCGACCGTGAGTGAGAGAACGAATGAGAGAGTGTGCGAGCCTAAGCGAGAATGAGAGTGAGAGAGAGAGAGTGAGAGAGAGAGAGAGAGTGAGAGTGAGTGAGAGAGAGAGAGAGTGAGAGAGAGTGAGTGAGAGTGAGTGAGGGAGAGAGAGCGCGAGAGCGAGAGAGCGAGAGAGCGAGAGAGAGGGTGAGAGGGTGAGAGGGTGAGAGATTGAGAGAGAGAGAGAGAGAGTGAGAGGGTGAGAGAGTGAGTGAGAGAGTGAGAGAGTGAGAGAGTGAGAGAGTGAGAGAGTGAGAGAGTGAGAGAGAGAGAGAGTGAGAGAGAGAGTGAGAGAGAGAGAGTGAGAGAGTGAGAGAGTGAGAGAGTGAGAGAGTGAGAGAGGGAGAGAGGGAGAGAGCGAGAGAGCGAGAGAGCGAGAGAGTGTGAGAGTGTGAGAGGGTGAGAGGGTGAGAGAGTGAGAGAGTGAGAGAGTGAGAGAGTGAATGAGGGAGAGAGGGAGAGAGAGAGTGAGAGAGTGAGAGAGAGAGTGAGAGTGAGTGAGAGAGTGAGAGTGAGTGAGAGAGTGAGAGAGTGAGAGAGTGAGAGAACAAGAGTGAGTGAGAGAGTGAGAGAGTGAGAGAGTGTGATAGTGAGAGAGAGAGAGGGAGAGAGAGTGAGAGTGAGTGAGAGACAGAGAGAGAGAGAGGGAGGGAGAGAGGGACAGAGAGAGAGGGAGGGAGGGAGAGAGGGACAGAGAGAGAGAGAGGGAGGGAGGGAGAGAGGGACAGGGAGAGAGAGTGAGAGAGAGTGAGAGACTGAGAGGGAGGTTGGGAGGGTGAGAGGGTGAGAGGTTGAGAGAGTGAGTGAGTGAGAGAGTGAGAGAGTTAGAGAGTGAGAGAGCAAGAATGAGAGATTGAGTGAGAGAGTGAGAGAGGGCGAGAGTTAGAGAGTGAGAGAGTGAGCGAGCGAGAATGAGAGTGAGAGAGAGAGAGTGAGAGAGTGAGAGACAGTGAGAGAGTGAGTGAGAGAATGAGTGAGAGTGAGTGAGAGACTGAGTGAGAGAGAGAGAGTGAGTGAGAGAGTGAGAGAGTGAGTGAGAGAGCAAGAATGAGAGACTGAGTGAGAGTGAGCAAGAGAGAGTGAGAGATAGAGAGAGAGTGAGAGACAGTGAGAGTGAGAGTAAGAGAGAGAGTGAGAGAGTGAGAAAGAGAGTGAGAGAGTGAGAGAGGGAGAGAGTGAGAGAGTGAGAAAGTGAGAGAGCGAGAGAGCGAGAGAGCGAGAGAGCGAGTGAG
>NC_054478.1:5462574-5573447 GCF_017639515.1 Carcharodon carcharias | reverse complement strand
CCTCAGTACTGACCCTTTGACAGTGCAGCACACCCTCAGTACTGACCATCTGTCAGTGCAGCACTCCCTCAGTACTGACCCTTTGACAGTGCAGCACTCCCTCAGTACTGACCCTCTGACAGTGCAGCACTCCCTCACTACTGACCCTCTGACAGTGCAGCTCTACCTCAGTACTGACCATCTGACAGTGCAGCACTCCCTCAGTACTGACCCTCTGACAGTGCAGCACTCCTTCAGTACTGACACTCTGAAAGTGCTGCATTCCTTCAGTACTGACACTCTGACAGTGAAGCACTTCCTCAACACTGTACCTCCGACAATGCAGCACTCTTTCAACACTGCCCTGCCAACAGTGCAGCACTCCCTCAACACTGCAACTCCAACAGTATAGCACTCCATCAACACTGCCCTTCTTACAGTCTAACGCTCCCTCAGTACTGACCCTCTGACAGTGCGGCACTCCCTCAGTTCTGACTCTCTGACAGTGCAGCACTCCCTCAGTACTGACCCACTGACAATGCAGCACTCCCTCAGTACTGACCCTGTGACAGTTCAGCACTCCCTCAGTACTGACCCACTGACAATGCAGCACTCCCTCAGTACTGACCCTCTGATAGTGCAGCTCAACCTCAGTACTGACCCTCTGACCGTGCAGCACTCCCTCAGTGCTGACCCTCTGACAGTGCAGCACTCCCTCAGTACTGAACCTCTGACAGTGCAGCAATCCCTCAGTACTGACCCTCTGATAGTGCAGCACTCCCTCAGTACTGAACCTCTGACAGTGCAGCAATCCCTCAGTACTGACCCTCTGATAGTGCAGTTCTACCTCAAAACTGACCCTCTGACAGTGCAGCACTCCCTCAGTATTGACTCACTAACAGTGTAGCACTCCCTTAGTACTATCCCTCCGACAGTGCAGCACTCCCTCAGTACTGACCATCTGAAAGTGCGGCCCTACCTCAATACTGACCATATGATAGTGCGGCTCTCCCTCAGTGCTGAACCTCTGACAGTGCAGCACTCACTCAGTCCTGACACTCTGACAATGCAGCACTCCCTCAGTACTGAAAATCTGACAGTTCAGCACTGCCTCAGGACTGACTCTCTGACAGTGCAGCACTCCCTCAGTACTGACCCTCTGACAGTGCAGCTCTCCCTCAGTACTGACCCTCTGACAGTGCAGCACTGCCTCAGTACTGACCCTCTGACAGTGCAGCACTCCCCTCAGTACTGACCCTCTGACAGTGCAGCACTCCCTCAGTACTGACCCTCTGACAGTGCAGGGCTCCCTCAGGACTGACCCTCTGACAGTGCAGCACTCCCTCAGTACTGACCCTCTGAGAGTGCAGCACTCCCTCAGTACTGACCCTCCGTCAGTGCAGCACTCCCTCAGTACTGACCCTCTGACAGTGCAGCACTCCCTCAGTACTGACCCTCTGACAGTTCAGCACTCCCTCAGTACTGACCCTCTGACAGTGCAGCACTCCCCTCAGTACTGACCCTCTGACAGTGCAGCACTCCCTCAGTACTGACCCTATGACAATGCAGCACTCCTTCAGTAATGACCCTCTGACAATGCAGCACTCATCAGTACTGACCCTCTCACAGTGCAGCGCTCCCTCAGTACTGACCCTCTGACAGTTCAGCTCTCCCTCAGTACTGACCCTCTGACAGTGCGGCACTCCCTCAGTACTGACCCTCTGACAGTGCAGCACTCCATCAGTACTGACCCTCTGACAGTGCAGGGCTCCCTCAGTACTGACCCTCTGAAAGTGCAGCACTCCTTCAGTACTGACCCTCTGACAGTGCAGCACACCCTCATTACTGACCCTCTGACACTGCAGCACTCCCTCAGTACTGACCCTCTGACAGTGCAGCATTCCCTCAGTACTGACCCTCTGACAGTGCAGGGCTCCCTCAGTACTGACCCTCTGAAAGTGCAGCACTCTCTCAGTACTGACCCTCTGACAGTGCAGCTCAAAATCAGTACTGACCCTCTGACAGTGCAGCACTCCCTCAGTACTGACCATCTGACAGTGCAGCATTCCCTCAGTACTCTCCCTCCGACAGTGCAGCACTACCTAATTACTGACCCTCTGACAGTGCAGCACTCCCTCAGTACTGACCCTCTGACAGTGCAGCACTCCCTCAGTACTGACCCTCTGACAGTGCAGCACTCCCTCAGTACTCTCCCTCTGACAGTGCAGCGCTCCCTCAGTACTGACCCTCTGACAGTGCAGCACTCTCTCAGTACTGTCCCTCTGACAGTGCAGCATTCCCTCAGTACTGATCCTCTGACAATGTAGCACTCCTTCAGTACTGAACCTCTGACAGTTCAGCACTCCCTCAGCACTGAACCTCCGACAATGCAGCACTCCCTCAACACTGCCCGTCCGACAGTGCAGCACTCCCTCAACACTGCCCGTCCGACAGTGCAGCACTCCCTCAACACTGCCCCTCCAACAGTATAGCACTCCCTCAACACTGCCCTTCTTACAGTCTAACGCTCCCTCAGAACTGACCCTCTGACAGTGCAGCACTCCCTCAGTACTGACCTACTGACAATGCAGCACTCCTTCAGTACTGACCCTCTGACAGTGCAGCACTCCCTCAGTACTGACACTCTGACAGTGCAGCACTCCCTCAGTGCTGACACTCTGACAGTTCAGCACTCCCTCAGTGCTGACACTCTGACAGTTCAGCACTCCCTCAGTACTGACCCTCCGACAGTGCAGCGCTATCTCCACACTGCCCTTCTTACACTGTAGCTCTCCCTCAGTACTGACCCTCTGATAGTGCAGCACTCCCTCTGTACTAACCCTCTGACAGTGCAGCACTCCCTCAGTACTGACCCTCTGACAGTGCAACACTCCCTCAGCACTGACCCTCTGACAGTGCAACACTCCCTCAGCACTGATCCTCTGACAGTTCAGCACTCCCTCAGTACTGACCCTCTGACAGTGCAACACTCCCTCAGTACTGATCCTCTGACAGTGCAGCACTCCCTCAGTACTGACTCTCTGACAGTGCAGCACTCCCTCAGTACTTACCCTCTGACAATGCATCAATCCTTCAGTACTGACCCTATGACAGTGCAGCTCTAACTCAGTATGGACCCTCTGATGGTGCAGCACTCCCTCAGTACTGAGACTATGACAGTGCAGCAGTCCCTCAGGACTGACCCTCTGATAGTGCAGCACTCCCTCAACACTGCCCTTCTTACACTGTAGTACTTACTCAGTACTGACCCTCTGACAGTGCAGCACTCCCTCAGAACTGACCCTCTGACAGTCCAGCACTCCCTCAGTACTGACCCTCTGACAGTGCAGCAATCCCTCAACACTGCCCTTCCAACATTGCAGCACTCCCTCAACACTGCCCGTCCGACAGGGCAGCACTCGCTCAACACTGCCCTTGTTACAGTGTAGCACTCCCTCAACACTGACCCTCTGACAGTGCAGCACTCCCTCAGTACTGACCCGCTGACTGTTCAGCACTCCCTCAACACTGAAACTCTGACAGTGTAGCACTCCCTCAGGACTGACCCTCTGACATTTCGGCACTCCCTCAGTACTGACCCTCTGACATTGCAGTACTCCCTCAGTACTGACCCTCTGACAGTGCAGCACTCCCTCAGTACTGACCCTCTGACAGTGAAGCACTTCCTCAGCACAGACCCTCTGACAGTGCAGCACTCCCTCAGTACTGACCGTCTGAAAGTGCAATACTCCCTCAACACTGCCACTCCAACAGTGCAGCACACCCTCAGCATTGCCATTCTTACAGTATAGCACTCACTCAGTACAGACCCTCTGACAATGCAGCACTCCTTCAGTACTGACCCTCTGACAATGCAGCAATCCCTCAGTACTGACCCTCTGACAGCTCAGCACTGCCTCAGGACTGACCCTCTGACAGCTCAGCACTCCCTCAGTACTGACCCACCGACAGTGCAGCACTCCCTCAGTTCTGACCCTCCGACAGTGCAGCACTCCCTCAGTACTGATCCTCTGACAGTGCAGCACTCCCTCAGTACTGACCCTCTGACAGTGCAGCACTCCCTCAGTACTGACCCTCTGACAGTGCAGGGCTCATTCAGTACTGACGCTCTGACAGTGCAGCACTCCCTCATTACTGACCCTCTGACAGTGCAGGGCTCCCTCAGTACTGACCCTCTGACAGTGCAGCACTCCCTCAGTACTGACCCTCTGACAGTGCAGCACTCCCTCACTACTGACCCTCTGACAGTGCAGCACTCCCTCAGTACTGACCCTCTGACATTGCAGTACTCCCTCAATACTGACCCTCTGACAGTGCAGCACTCCCTCAGTACTGACCCTCTGACAGTGAAGCACTTCCTCAGCACAGACCCTCTGACAGTGCAGCACTCCCTCAGTACTGACCGTCTGAAAGTGCAATACTCCCTCAACACTGCCACTCCAACAGTGCAGCACACCCTCAGCATTGCCATTCTTACAGTATAGCACTCACTCAGTACAGACCCTCTGACAATGCAGCACTCCTTCAGTACTGACCCTCTCACAATGCAGCAATCCCTCAGTACTGACCCTCTGACAGCTCAGCACTGCCTCAGGACTGACCCTCTGACAGCTCAGCACTCCCTCAGTACTGACCCACCGACAGTGCAGCACTCCCTCAGTTCTGACCCTCCGACAGTGCAGCACTCCCTCAGTACTGATCCTCTGACAGTGCAGCACTCCCTCAGTACTGACCCTCTGACAGTGCAGCACTCCCTCAGTACTGACCCTCTGACAGTGCAGGGCTCATTCAGTACTGACGCTCTGACAGTGCAGCACTCCCTCATTACTGACCCTCTGACAGTGCAGGGCTCCCTCAGTACTGACCCTCTGACAGTGCAGCACTCCCTCAGTACTGACCCTCTGACAGTGCAGCACTCCCTCACTACTGACCCTCTGACAGTGCAGCACTCCCTCAGTACTGATCCTCTGACAGTGCAGCACTCCCTCAGTACTGACCCTCTGACAGTGCAGCACTCCTTCAGTACTGACCCTCTGACATTGCAAGGCTCCCTCAGTACTGACACTCTGACAATGCAGCACTCCTTTAGTACTGACCCTCTGACAGTGCAGCACTCCCTCAGTACTGACCATCTGACAGTGCAGCACACCCTCAGTACTGACCCTCTGACAATGCAGCACTCCCTCAGTACTGACCCTAGGACAGTGCAGCAATCACTCAGTACTGACACTCTGACAGTGCAGCACTCCCTCAGCACTGACCCTCTGACAGTGCAGCACTCCCTCAGTACTGACCCTCTGACATTGCAGCACTCCTTCAGTATTGACCTTCTGACAGTGCAGCACTCTCTCAGTACTGACCCTCTGACAGTGCAGCATTCCCTCAGTACTGACCCTCTGACAATGCAGCAATCCTTCAGTACTGACCCTCTGTCAGTTCAGCACTAACTCAGCACTGAACCTCCGACAGTGCAGCACTACCTCATTACTGACCCTCTGACAGTGCAGCACTGCCTCAGAAATGACCCTCTGTCAGTGCAGCACTCCCTCAGTACTGACACTCTGACAGTGCAGCACTCCCTCAGTACTGACCCTCTGACAGTGCAGCTCTACCTCAGTACTGCCCCTGTGACAGTGCAGCACTCCTTCAGTACTGACACTCTGAAAGTGCAGCAGTCCTTCAGTACTGACACTCTGACAGTGAAGCACTTCCTCAACACTGTACCTCCGACAATGCAGCACTCTTTCAACACTGCCCTTCCAACAGTGCAGCACTCCCTCAACACTGCCCGACCGACAGTGCAGCACTCCCTCAACACTGCCCCTCCAACAGTATAGCACTCCCTCAACACTGCCCTTCTTACAGTCTAACGCTCCCTCAGTACTGACCCTCTGACAGTGCGGCCCTCTCTCAGTTCTGACTCTCTGACAGTGCAGCAATCTCTCAGTACTGACCCACTGACAATGCAGCACTCCCTCAGTACTGACCCTCTGACAGTTCAGCACTCCCTCTGTACTGACCCACTGACAATGCAGCACTCCCTCAGTACTGACCCTCTGACAGTGCAGCACTCCATCAGTACTGACCCTCTGACAGTGCAGAACTCCCTCAGTGCTGACACTCTGACAGTTCAGCATTCCCTCAGTACTGTCCCTCTGATAGTGCAGCTCAACCTCAGTACTGACCCTCTGACAGTGCAGCACTCCTTCAGTAGTGACCCTCTGACAGTGCAGCACTCCCTCAGTAGTGACCCTCTGATAGTGCTGTTCTACCTCAGTACTGACCCTCTGACAGTGCAGCACTCCCTCAGTATTGACTCACCAACAGTGTAGCACTCCCTTAGTACTATCCCTCTGACAGTGCAGCACTCCCTCAGTACTGACCATCTGAAAGTGCAGCACTCCCTCAGTACGGACCCTCTGACAGTGCAGCACTCCCTCAGTACTGACCTTCTGACAGTGCAGCACTCCCTCAGTACTGACCCTCAGACAGTGCAGTGCTCCCTCAGGACTGACCCTCTGACAGTGCAGCACTCCCTCAGTACTGACCCTCTGACAGTGCAGCACTCCCTCAGTACTGACCCTCCGTCAGTGCAGCACTCCCTCAGTACTGACCCTCTGACAGTGCTGCACTCCCTCAGTACTGACCCTCTGACAGTTCAGCACTCCCTCAGTACTGACCCTCTGAGAGTGCAGCACTCCCTCAGTACTGACCCTCTGACAGTGCAGCACTCCCTCAGTACTGACCCTCTGACAGTGCAGCACTCCCTCAGGACTGACCCTCTGACAATGCAGCATTCATTCATTACTGACCAACTCACAGTGCAGCGCTACCTCAGTACTGACCCTCTGACAGTTCAGCTCTCCCTCAGTACTGACCTTCTGACAGTGCAGCATTCCCTCAGTACTGACCCTCAGACAGTGCAGTGCTCCCTCAGTACTGACCCTCTGACAGTGCAGCACTCCCTCAGTACTGACCCTCAGACAGTGCAGTGCTCCCTCAGGACTGACCCTCTGACAGTGCAGCACTCCCTCAGTACTGACCCTCTGACAGTGCAGCACTCCCTCAGTACTGACCCTCCGTCAGTGCAGCACTCCCTCAGTACAGACCCTCTGACAGTGCAGCACTCCCTCAGTACTGACCCTCTGACAGTTCAGCACTCCCTCAGTACTGACCCTCTGAGAGTGCAGGGCTCCCTCAGTAATGACCCTCGGACACTGCAGCACTCCCTCAGTACTGACCCTCTGACAGTGCAGCACTCCCTCAGTACTGACCCTCTGACAGTGCAGCACTCCCTCAGTACTGACCCTCTGACAGTGCAGGGCTCCCTCAGGACTGACCCTCTGACAGTGCAGCACTCCCTCAGTACTGACCCTCTGACAGTGCAGCACTCCGTCAGTACTGACCCTCCGTCAGTGTAGCACCCCCTCAGTACTGACACTCTGACAGTGCAGCACTCCCTCAGTACTGACCCTCTGACAGTTCAGCACTCCCTCAGTACTGTCCCTCTGACAGTTCAGCTCTCCCTCAGTACTGACCCTCTGACAGTGCAGGGCTCCCTCAGTACTGACCCTCTGACAGTGCAGCATTCCCTCAGTACTGACCCTCTGACAGTGCAGCACTCCCTCAGTACTGACCCTCTGAAAGTGCAGCACTCCTTCAGTACTGACCCTCTGACAGTGCAGCACACCCTCATTACTGACCCTCTGACAGTGCAGCACTCCCTCAGTACTGACCATCTGAAAGTGCAGCACTCCCTCAGTACGGACCCTCTGACAGTGCAGCACTCCCTCAGTACTGACCTTCTGACAGTGCAGCACTCCCTCAGTACTGACCCTCAGACAGTGCAGTGCTCCCTCAGGACTGACCCTCTGACAGTGCAGCACTCCCTCAGTACTGACCCTCTGAGAGTGCAGCACTCCCTCAGTACTGACCCTCCGTCAGTGCAGCACTCCCTCAGTACTGACCCTCTGACAGTGCTGCACTCCCTCAGTACTGACCCTCTGACAGTTCAGCACTCCCTCAGTACTGACCCTCTGAGAGTGCAGCACTCCCTCAGTACTGACCCTCTGACAGTGCAGCACTCCCTCAGTACTGACCCTCTGACAGTGCAGCACTCCCTCAGGACTGACCCTCTGACAATGCAGCATTCATTCATTACTGACCCTCTCACAGTGCAGCGCTCCCTCAGTACTGACCCTCTGACAGTTCAGCTCTCCCTCAGTACTGACCTTCTGACAGTGCAGCACTCCCTCAGTACTGACCCTCAGACAGTGCAGCTCTCCCTCAGTACTGACCCTCTGACAGTGCAGCACTCCCTCAGTACTGACCCTCAGACAGTGCAGTGCTCCCTCAGTACTGACCCTCTGACAGTGCAGCACTCCCTCAGTACTGACCCTCTGACAGTGCAGCACTCCCACAGAACTGACCCTCTGACAATGCAGCATTCATTCATTACTGACCAACTCACAGTGCAGCGCTACCTCAGTACTGACCCTCTGACAGTTCAGCACTCCCTCAGGACTGACCCTCTGACAATGCAGCATTCATTCATTACTGACCAACTCACAGTGCAGCGCTACCTCAGTACTGACCCTCTGACAGTTCAGCTCTCCCTCAGTACTGACCCTCTGACAGTGCAGCACTCCCTCAGTACTGACCCTAAGGCAGTGCAGTGCTCCCTCAGTACTGACCCTCTGACAGTGCAGCACTCCCTCAGTACTGACCCTAAGGCAGTGCAGTGCTCCCTCAGTACTGACCCTCTGACAGTGCAGCACTCCCTCAGTACTGACCCTCTGACAGTGCAGCACTCCCTCAGTACTGACCCTCCGTCAGTGCAGCACTCCCTCAGTACTGACCCTCTGACAGTGCAGCACTCCCTCAGTACTGACCCTCTGACAGTTCAGCACTCCCTCAGTACTGACCCTCTGACAGTGCAGCACTCCCTCAGTACTGACCCTCTGACAGTGCAGCACTCCCTCAGTACTGACCCTCCGACAGTGCAGCACTCCCTCAGTACTGACCCTCTGACAGTGCAGCACTCCCTCAGTACTGACCCTCTGACAGTTCAGCACTCCCTCAGTACTGACCCTCTGAGATTTCAGACTTTCCTCAGTACTGACCTTCGGACACTGCAGCACTCCCTCAGTACTGACCGTCTGACAGTGCAGCACTCCCTCAGTACTGACCCTCTGACAGTGCAGCACTCCCTCAGTACTGACCCTCTGACAGTGCAGGGCTCCCTCAGGACTGACCCTAAGGCAGTGCAGCACTCCCTCAGTACTGACCCTCCAACAGTGCAGCACTCCCTCAGTACTGACCCTCTGACAGTGTTGCACCCCCTCAGTACTGACCCTCTGACAGTGCAGCACTCCCTCAGTACTGACCCTCTGACAGTGCAGTACTCCCACAGTACTGACTCTATGACAGTGCAGCTCTCCCTCAGTACTGACCCTGCGACAGTGCAGCGCTCCCTCTGTACTGACCCTCTGACAGTGTAGTATTCCCTCAGTACTGACCCTCTGACAGTGCAGCACTCCCTCAGTACTGACCCTCTGACAGTGCAGCACTCCCTCAGTTCTGACCCTCTGACATTGCAGCACTCCTTCATTACTGACCCTCTCACAGTGCAGCGCTCCCTCAGTACTGACCCTCTGACAGTTCAGCTCTCCCTCAGTACTGACCTTCTGACAGTGCAGCACTCCCTCAGTACTGACCCTCAGACAGTGCAGTGCTCCCTCAGTACTGACCCTCTGACAGTGCAGCACTCCCTCAGTACTGACCCTCAGACAGTGCAGTGCTCCCTCAGGACTGACCCTCTGACAGTGCAGCACTCCCTCAGTACTGACCCTCTGACAGTGCAGCACTCCCTCAGGACTGACCCTCTGACAATGCAGCATTCCTTCATTACTGACCAACTCACAGTGCAGCGCTACCTCAGTACTGACCCTCTGACAGTTCAGCACTCCCTCAGGACTGACCCTCTGACAATGCAGCATTCATTCATTACTGACCAACTCACAGTGCAGCGCTACCTCAGTACTGACCCTCTGACAGTTCAGCTCTCCCTCAGTACTGACCTTCTGACAGTGCAGCATTCCCTCAGTACTGACCCTCAGACAGTGCAGTGCTCCCTCAGTACTGACCCTCTGACAGTGCAGCACTCCCTCAGTACTGACCCTCAGACAGTGCAGTGCTCCCTCAGGACTGACCCTCTGACAGTGCAGCACTCCCTCAGTACTGACCCTCTGACAGTGCAGCACTCCCTCAGTACTGACCCTCCGTCAGTGCAGCACTCCCTCAGTACAGACCCTCTGACAGTGCAGCACTCCCTCAGTACTGACCCTCTGACAGTTCAGCACTCCCTCAGTACTGACCCTCTGACAGTGCAGCACTCCCTCAGTACTGACCCTCTGACAGTGCAGCACTCCCTCAGTACTGACCCTCCGTCAGTGCAGCACTCCCTCAGTACAGACCCTCTGACAGTGCAGCACTCCCTCAGTACTGACCCTCTGACAGTTCAGCACTCCCTCAGTACTGACCCTCTGAGAGTGCAGGGCTCCCTCAGTAATGACCCTCGGACACTGCAGCACTCCCTCAGTACTGACCCTCTGACAGTGCAGCACTCCCTCAGTACTGACCCTCTGACAGTGCAGCACTCCCTCAGTACTGACCCTCTGACAGTGCAGGGCTCCCTCAGGACTGACCCTCTGACAGTGCAGCACTCCCTCAGTACTGACCCTCTGACAGTGCAGCACTCCGTCAGTACTGACCCTCCGTCAGTGTAGCACCCCCTCAGTACTGACACTCTGACAGTGCAGCACTCCCTCAGTACTGACCCTCTGACAGTTCAGCACTCCCTCAGTACTGTCCCTCTGACAGTTCAGCTCTCCCTCAGTACTGACCCTCTGACAGTGCAGGGCTCCCTCAGTACTGACCCTCTGACAGTGCAGCATTCCCTCAGTACTGACCCTCTGACAGTGCAGCACTCCCTCAGTACTGACCCTCTGAAAGTGCAGCACTCCTTCAGTACTGACCCTCTGACAGTGCAGCACACCCTCATTACTGACCCTCTGACAGTGCAGCACTCCCTCAGTACTGACCATCTGAAAGTGCAGCACTCCCTCAGTACTGACCCTCCGTCAGTGCAGCACTCCCTCAGTACTGACCCTCTGACAGTGCTGCACTCCCTCAGTACTGACCCTCTGACAGTTCAGCACTCCCTCAGTACTGACCCTCTGAGAGTGCAGCACTCCCTCAGTACTGACCCTCTGACAGTGCAGCACTCCCTCAGTACTGACCCTCTGACAGTGCAGCACTCCCTCAGGACTGACCCTCTGACAATGCAGCATTCATTCATTACTGACCCTCTCACAGTGCAGCGCTCCCTCAGTACTGACCCTCTGACAGTTCAGCTCTCCCTCAGTACTGACCTTCTGACAGTGCAGCACTCCCTCAGTACTGACCCTCAGACAGTGCAGTGCTCCCTCAGTACTGACCCTCTGACAGTGCAGCACTCCCTCAGTACTGACCCTCAGACAGTGCAGTGCTCCCTCAGGACTGACCCTCTGACAGTGCAGCACTCCCTCAGTACTGACCCTCTGACAGTGCAGCACTCCCTCAGTACTGACCCTCCGTCAGTGC
The DNA here is from genome assembly GCF_017639515.1 of Carcharodon carcharias. Lineage (NCBI taxonomy): Eukaryota > Metazoa > Chordata > Chondrichthyes > Lamniformes > Lamnidae > Carcharodon > Carcharodon carcharias. Next base: position 5,561,804 of record NC_054478.1, on the reverse strand, counting down.
AGCACTCCCTCAGTACAGACCCTCTGACAGTGCAGCACTCCCTCAGTACTGACCCTCTGACAGTTCAGCACTCCCTCAGTACTGACCCTCTGAGAGTGCAGGGCTCCCTCAGTAATGACCCTCGGACACTGCAGCACTCCCTCAGTACTGACCCTCTGACAGTGCAGCACTCCCTCAGTACTGACCCTCTGACAGTGCAGGGCTCCCTCAGGACTGACCCTCTGACAGTGCAGCACTCCCTCAGTACTGACCCTCTGACAGTGCAGCACTCCGTCAGTACTGACCCTCCGTCAGTGTAGCACTCCCTCAGTACTGACACTCTGACAGTGCAGCACTCCCTCAGTACTGACCCTCTGACAGTTCAGCACTCCCTCAGTACTGTCCCTCTGACAGTTCAGCTCTCCCTCAGTACTGACCCTCTGACAGTGCAGGGCTCCCTCAGTACTGACCCTCTGACAGTGCAGCATTCCCTCAGTACTGACCCTCTGACAGTGCAGCACTCCCTCAGTACTGACCCTCTGAAAGTGCAGCACTCCTTCAGTACTGACCCTCTGACAGTGCAGCACACCCTCATTACTGACCCTCTGACAATGCAGCACTCCTTCAGTATTTACCCTCTGACAGTGCAGCACTCTCTCAGTACTGACCCTCTGACAGTTCAGCACTCCTTCAGTACTGACCATCAGACAGTGCAGCATTCCCTCAGTACTGACCCTCTGACAGTGCAGCGCTCCCTCAGTACTGAACCTCTGACAGTTCAGCATTCCCTCAGCACTGAACCTCTGACAGTGCAGCACTCCCTCAGAAATGACCCTCTGACAGTTCAACACTCCCTCAGTACTGACCATCTGACAGTGCAGCACTCTCTCAGTACTGACCCTCTGACAGTTCAGCACTCCTTCAGTACTGACCATCAGACAGTGCAGCATTCCCTCAGTACTGACCCTCTGACAGTGCAGCGCTCCCTCAGTACTGAACCTCTGACAGTTCAGCATTCCCTCAGCACTGAACCTCTGACAGTGCAGCACTCCCTCAGAAATGACCCTCTGACAGTTCAACACTCCCTCAGTACTGACCATCTGACAGTGCAGCACTCCCTCAGTACTGACCCTCTGACAGTGCAGCTCAAACTCAGTACTGACCCTCTGACAGTGCAGCACTCCCTCAGTACTGACCATCTGACAGTGCAGCACTCCCTCAGTACTCTCCCTCTGACAGTGCAGCGCTACCTCAGTACTGAACCTCTGACAGTGCAGCACTCCTTCAGTACAGACCCTCTGACAGGGCAGCACACCCTCAGTACTGACCCTCTGACAATGCAGCACACCTTCAGTATTGACCATCTGACAGTGCAGCACTCTCTCAGTACTGTCCCTCTGACAGTGCAGCATACCCTCAGTACTGACCCTCTGACAGTGCAGCACTCTCTCAGTACTGACCCTCCGTCAGTGCAGCACTCCCTCAGTACTGACCCTCTGACAGTGCTGCACTCCCTCAGTACTGACCCTCTGACAGTTCAGCACTCCCTCAGTACTGACCCTCTGAGAGTGCAGCACTCCCTCAGTACTGACCCTCTGACAGTGCAGCACTCCCTCAGTACTGACCCTCTGACAGTGCAGCACTCCCTCAGGACTGACCCTCTGACAATGCAGCATTCATTCATTACTGACCCTCTCACAGTGCAGCGCTCCCTCAGTACTGACCCTCTGACAGTTCAGCTCTCCCTCAGTACTGACCTTCTGACAGTGCAGCACTCCCTCAGTACTGACCCTCAGACAGTGCAGTGCTCCCTCAGTACTGACCCTCTGACAGTGCAGCACTCCCTCAGTACTGACCCTCAGACATTGCAGTGCTCCCTCAGGACTGACCCTCTGACAGTGCAGCACTCCCTCAGTACTGACCCTCTGACAGTGCAGCACTCCCTCAGTACTGACCCTCCGTCAGTGCAGCACTCCCTCAGTACAGACCCTCTGACAGTGCAGCACTCCCTCAGTACTGACCCTCTGACAGTTCAGCACTCCCTCAGTACTGACCCTCTGAGAGTGCAGGGCTCCCTCAGTAATGACCCTCGGACACTGCAGCACTCCCTCAGTACTGACCCTCTGACAATGCAGCACACCTTCAGTATTGACCATCTGACAGTGCAGCACTCTCTCAGTACTGTCCCTCTGACAGTGCAGCATACCCTCAGTACTGACCCTCTGACAGTGCAGCACTCTCTCAGTACTGACCCTCCGTCAGTGCAGCACTCCCTCAGTACTGACCCTCTGACAGTGCTGCACTCCCTCAGTACTGACCCTCTGACAGTTCAGCACTCCCTCAGTACTGACCCTCTGAGAGTGCAGCACTCCCTCAGTACTGACCCTCTGACAGTGCAGCACTCCCTCAGTACTGACCCTCTGACAGTGCAGCACTCCCTCAGGACTGACCCTCTGACAATGCAGCATTCATTCATTACTGACCCTCTCACAGTGCAGCGCTCCCTCAGTACTGACCCTCTGACAGTTCAGCTCTCCCTCAGTACTGACCTTCTGACAGTGCAGCACTCCCTCAGTACTGACCCTCAGACAGTGCAGTGCTCCCTCAGTACTGACCCTCTGACAGTGCAGCACTCCCTCAGTACTGACCCTCAGACAGTGCAGTGCTCCCTCAGGACTGACCCTCTGACAGTGCAGCACTCCCTCAGTACTGACCCTCTGACAGTGCAGCACTCCCTCAGTACTGACCCTCCGTCAGTGCAGCACTCCCTCAGTACAGACCCTCTGACAGTGCAGCACTCCCTCAGTACTGACCCTCTGACAGTTCAGCACTCCCTCAGTACTGACCCTCTGAGAGTGCAGGGCTCCCTCAGTAATGACCCTCGGACACTGCAGCACTCCCTCAGTACTGACCCTCTGACAGTGCAGCACTCCCTCAGTACTGACCCTCTGACAGTGCAGCACTCCCTCAGTACTGACCCTCTGACAGTGCAGGGCTCCCTCAGGACTGACCCTCTGACAGTGCAGCACTCCCTCAGTACTGACCCTCTGACAGTGCAGCACTCCGTCAGTACTGACCCTCCGTCAGTGTAGCACTCCCTCAGTACTGACACTCTGACAGTGCAGCACTCCCTCAGTACTGACCCTCTGACAGTTCAGCACTCCCTCAGTACTGTCCCTCTGACAGTTCAGCTCTCCCTCAGTACTGACCCTCTGACAGTGCAGGGCTCCCTCAGTACTGACCCTCTGACAGTGCAGCATTCCCTCAGTACTGACCCTCTGACAGTGCAGCACTCCCTCAGTACTGACCCTCTGAAAGTGCAGCAGTCCTTCAGTACTGACCCTCTGACAGTGCAGCATTCCCTCAGTACTGACCCTCTGACAGTGCAGCGCTCCCTCAGTACTGAACCTCTGACAGTTCAGCATTCCCTCAGCACTGAACCTCTGACAGTGCAGCACTCCCTCAGAAATGACCCTCTGACAGTTCAACACTCCCTCAGTACTGACCATCTGACAGTGCAGCACTCCCTCAGTACTGACCCTCTGACAGTGCAGCTCAAACTCAGTACTGACCCTCTGACAGTGCAGCACTCCCTCAGTACTGACCATCTGACAGTGCAGCACTCCCTCAGTACTCTCCCTCTGACAGTGCAGCGCTACCTCAGTACTGACCCTCTGACAGTGCAGCACTCCTTCAGTACAGACCCTCTGACAGGGCAGCACACCCTCAGTACTGACCCTCTGACAATGCAGCACACCTTCAGTATTGACCATCTGACAGTGCAGCACTCTCTCAGTACTGTCCCTCTGACAGTGCAGCATACCCTCAGTACTGACCCTCTGACAGTGCAGCACTCTCTCAGTACTGACCCTCCGTCAGTGCAGCACTCCCTCAGTACTGACCCTCTGACAGTGCTGCACTCCCTCAGTACTGACCCTCTGACAGTTCAGCACTCCCTCAGTACTGACCCTCTGAGAGTGCAGCACTCCCTCAGTACTGACTCTCTGACAGTGCAGCACTCCCTCAGTACTGACCCTCTGACAGTGCAGCACTCCCTCAGGACTGACCCTCTGACAATGCAGCATTCATTCATTACTGACCCTCTCACAGTGCAGCGCTCCCTCAGTACTGACCCTCTGACAGTTCAGCTCTCCCTCAGTACTGACCTTCTGACAGTGCAGCACTCCCTCAGTACTGACCCTCAGACAGTGCAGTGCTCCCTCAGTACTGACCCTCTGACAGTGCAGCACTCCCTCAGTACTGACCCTCAGACAGTGCAGTGCTCCCTCAGTACTGACCCTCTGACAGTGCAGCACTCCCTCAGTACTGACCCTCTGACAGTGCAGCGCACCCTCAGTACTGAACCTCCGACAGTGCAGCACTCCCTCAGTACAGACCCTCTGACAGTGCAGCACTCCCTCAGTACTGACCCTCTGACAGTTCAGCACTCCCTCAGTACTGACCCTCTGAGAGTGCAGGGCTCCCTCAGTAATGACCCTCGGACACTGCAGCACTCCCTCAGTACTGACCCTCTGACAGTGCAGCACTCCCTCAGTACTGACCCTCTGACAGTGCAGCACTCCCTCAGTACTGACCCTCTGACAGTGCAGGGCTCCCTCAGGACTGACCCTCTGACAGTGCAGCACTCCCTCAGTACTGACCCTCTGACAGTGCAGCACTCCGTCAGTACTGACCCTCCGTCAGTGTAGCACTCCCTCAGTACTGACACTCTGACAGTGCAGCACTCCCTCAGTACTGACCCTCTGACAGTTCAGCACTCCCTCAGTACTGTCCCTCTGACAGTTCAGCTCTCCCTCAGTACTGACCCTCTGACAGTGCAGGGCTCCCTCAGTACTGACCCTCTGACAGTGCAGCATTCCCTCAGTACTGACCCTCTGACAGTGCAGCACTCCCTCAGTACTGACCCTCTGAAAGTGCAGCACTCCTTCAGTACTGACCCTCTGACAGTGCAGCACACCCTCATTACTGACCCTCTGACAATGCAGCACTCCTTCATTATTTACCCTCTGACAGTGCAGCACTCTCTCAGTACTGACCCTCTGACAGTTCAGCACTCCTTCAGTACTGACCATCAGACAGTGCAGCATTCCCTCAGTACTGACCCTCTGACAGTGCAGCGCTCCCTCAGTACTGAACCTCTGACAGTTCAGCATTCCCTCAGCACTGAACCTCTGACAGTGCAGCACTCCCTCAGAAATGACCCTCTGACAGTTCAACACTCCCTCAGTACTGACCATCTGACAGTGCAGCACTCCCTCAGTACTGACCCTCTGACAGTGCAGCTCAAACTCAGTACTGACCCTCTGACAGTGCAGCACTCCCTCAGTACTGACCATCTGACAGTGCAGCACTCCCTCAGTACTCTCCCTCTGACAGTGCAGCGCTACCTCATTACTGACCCTCTGACAGTGCAGCACTCCTTCAGTACAGACCCTCTGACAGGGCAGCACACCCTCAGTACTGACCCTCTGACAATGCAACACACCTTCAGTATTGACCATCTGACAGTGCAGCACTCTCTCAGTACTGTCCCTCTGACAGTGCAGCATACCCTCAGTACTGACCCTCTGACAGTGCAGCACTCTCTCAGTACTGACCCTCTGACAGTGCAGCACTCCTTCAGTACTGACACTCTGACAGTGCAGCAGTCCTTCAGTACTGAACCACTGACAGTTCAGCACTCCCTCAGCACTGAACCTCCGACAATGCAGCACTCTTTCAACACTGCCCTTCCAACAGTGCAGCACTCCCTCAACACTGCCCGTCCGACAGTGCAGCACTCCCTCAACACTGCCCCTCCAACAGTGTAGCACTCCCTCAACACTGCCCTTCTTACAGTCTAACGCTCCCTCAGAAATGACCCTCTGACAGTGCAGCACTCCTTCAGTACTGACCATGTGACAGTTCAGCACTCCCTCAGTACTGACACTCTGACAGTGCAGCACTCCCTCAGTACTGACCCTCTGACAGTGCTGCACTCCCTCAGTGCTGACACTCTGACAGTTCAGCACACCCTCAGTACTGACCCTCCGACAGTGCAGCGCTATCTCCACACTGCCCTTCTTACACTGTAGCTCTCCCTCAGTACTGACCCTCTGATAGTGCGGCTCTCCCTCAGTGCTGAATCTCTGATAGTGCAGCACTCCCTCAGTACTGACCCTCTGACAGTACAGCACTCCCTCAGTACTGACCCTCTGACAGTGCAGCACTCCCTCAGAAATGACCCTCTGACAGTGCAGCACTCCCTCAGTACTGACCCTCTGAAAGTGCAGCATTCCCTCAGTACTGACCCTCTGACAGTGCAGCACTCCCTCAGAAATGACCCTCTGACAGTGCATCACTCTCTCAGTACTGACCCTCTGACAGTGCAGCATTCCCTCAGTACTGACCCCCTGACAGTGCAGAACTCCCTGAGAACTGACCCTCTGACAGTGCAGCACTCCCTCAGTACTGACCCTCTGACAGTGCAGCACTCCCTCAGTAGTGACCCTCTGATAGTGCAGTTCTACCTCAGTACTGACCCTCTGACAGTGCAGCACTCCCTCAGTACTGACCCTCTGGCAGTGCAGCACTCCCTCAGTATTGACTCACCAACAGTGTAGCACTCCCTTAGTACTATCCCTCTGACAGTGCAGCACTCCCTCAGTACTGACCATCTGAAAGTGCGGCCCTACCTCAATACTGACCATATGATAGTGCGGCTCTCCCTCAGTGCTGAACCTCTGACAGTGCAGCACTCCCTCAGTACTGACCCTCTGACAGTGCAGCACTCCCTCAGTACTGACCCTCTGACAGTGCAGCACTCCCTCAGTACTGACCCTCTGACAGTGCAGCACTCCCTCAGTACTGACCCTCCATCAGTGCAGCACTCCCTCAGTACTGACCCTCTGACAGTGCAGCACTCCCTCAGTACTGACCCTCTGACAGTTCAGCACTCCCTCAGTTCTGACCCTCTGACAGTGCAGCACGCCCTCAGTACTGACCCTCTGACAGTGCAGCACTCCCTCAGTACTGACCCTATGACAATGCAGCACTCCTTCAGTACTGACCCTCTGACAATGCAGCATTCATTCATTACTGACCCTCTCACAGTGCAGCACTCCCTCAGTACTGACCCTCTGACAGTTCAGCTCTCCCTCAGTACTGACCCTCTGACAGTGCAGGGCTCCCTCACTACTGACCCTCTGACACTGCAGCACTCCCTCAGTACTGACCCTCTGACACTGCAGCATTCCCTCAGTACTGAACCTCTGACAGTGCAGGGCTCCCTCAGTACTGACCCTCTGAAAGTGCAGCACTCCCTCAGTACTGACCCTCTGACAGTGCAGCACTCCCTCAGTACTGACCCTCCGACAGTGCAGCACTCCCTCAGTACTGACCCTCTGACAGTGCAGCACTCCCTCAGTACTGACCCTCTGACAGTGAAGCACTCCTTCAGTAATAACCCTCTGACAGTGCAGCACTCCCTCATTACTGACCTTCTGACAATGCAGCACTCCTTCAGTATTGACCCTCTGACAGTGCAGCACTCTCTCAAAACTGACCCTCTGACAGTTCAGCACTCCGTCAGTACTGACCCTCAGACAGTGCAGCATTCCCTCAGTACTGACCCTCTGACAGTGCAGCACTCCCTCAGTACTGACACTCTGACAGTGCAGCACTCCCTCAGTACTGACACTCTGACAGTGCAGAACTCCCTCAGAACTGACCCTCTGATAGTGCAGTTCTACCTCAGTACTGACCCTCTGACAGTGCAGCACTCCCTCAGTATTGACTCACCAACAGTGTAGCACTCCCTTAGTACTATCCCTCTGACAGTGCAGCACTCCCTCAGTACTGACCATCTGAAAGTGCGGCCCTACCTCAATACTGACCATATGATAGTGCGGCTCTCCCTCAGTGCTGAACCTCTGACAGTGCAGCACTCCCTCAGTACTGACCCTATGACAGTTCAGCACTCCCTCAGGACTGACCCTCTGACAATGCAGCACTCCCTCAGTACTGAACCTCTGACAGTTCAGCACTGCCTCAGGACTGACACTCTGACAGTGCAGCACTCCCTCAGAACTGACCCTCTGACAGTGCAGCACTCCCTCAGTACTGACCCTCTGACAGTGCAGCACTCCCTCAGTACTGACCCTCTGACAGTGCAGCACTCCCTCAGTACTGACCCTCTGACAGTGCAGGGCTCCCTCAGGACTGACCCTCTGACAGTGCAGCACTCCCTCAGTACTGACCCTCTGACAGTGCAGCACTCCGTCAGTACTGACCCTCCGTCAGTGTAGCACTCCCTCAGTACTGACACTCTGACAGTGCAGCACTCCCTCAGTACTGACCCTCTGACAGTTCAGCACTCCCTCAGTACTGTCCCTCTGACAGTACAGCTCTCCCTCAGTACTGAACCCCTGACAGTGCAGGGCTCCCTCAGTACTGACCCTCTGACAGTGCAGCATTCCCTCAGTACTGACCCTCTGACAGTGCAGCACTCCCTCAGTACTGACCCTCTGAAAGTGCAGCACTCCTTCAGTACTGACCCTCTGACAGTGCAGCACACCCTCATTACTGACCCTCTGACAATGCAGCACTCCTTCAGTATTTACCCTCTGACAGTGCAGCACTCTCTCAGTACTGACCCTCTGACAGTACAGCACTCCTTCAGTACTGACCCTCAGACAGTGCAGCATTCCCTCAGTACTGACCCTCTGACAGTGCAGCGCTCCCTCAGTACTGAACCTCTGACAGTTCAGCATTCCCTCAGCACTGAACCTCTGACAGTGCAGCACTCCCTCAGAAATGACCCTCTGACAGTTCAACACTCCCTCAGTACTGACCCTCTGACAGTGCAGCACTCCCTCAGTACTGACCCTCTGACAGTGCAGCTCAAATTCAGTACTGACCCTCTGACAGTGCAGCACTCCCTCAGTACTGACCATCTGACAGTGCAGCACTCCCTCAGTACTCTCCCTCTGACAGTGCAGCGCTACCTCAGTACTGACCCTCTGACAGTGCAGCACTCCTTCAGTACAGACCCTCTGACAGGGCAGCACACCCTCAGTACTGACCCTCTGACAATGCAGCACACCTTCAGTATTGACCATCTGACAGTGCAGCACTCTCTCAGTACTGTCCCTCTGACAGTGCAGCATTCCCTCAGTACTGACCCTCTGACAGTGCAGCACTCTCTCAGTACTGACACTCTGACAGTGCAGCAGTCCTTCAGTACTGAACCACTGACAGTTCAGCACTCCCTCAGCACTGAACCTCCGACAATGCAGCACTCTTTCAACACTGCACTTCCAACAGTGCAGCACTCCCTCAACACTGCCCGTCCGACAGTGCAGCACTCCCTCAACACTGCCCCTCCAACAGTATAGCACTCCCTCAACACTGCCCTTCTTACAGTCTAACGCTCCCTCAGAAATGACCCTCTGACAGTGCAGGACTCCTTCAGTACTGACCATGTGACAGTTCAGCACTCCCTCAGTACTGACCCACTGACAATGCAGCACTCCTTCAGTACTGACCCTCTGACAGTGCAGCACTCCCTCAGTACTGACACTCTGACAGTGCAGCACTCCCTCAGTACTGACCCTCTGACAGTGCTGCACTCCCTCAGTGCTGACACTCTGACAGTTCAGCACTCCCTCAGTACTGACCCTCCGACAGTGCAGCGCTATCTCCACACTGCCCTTCTTACACTGTAGCTCTCCCTCAGTACTGACCCTCTGATAGTGCGGCTCTCCCTCAGTGCTGAACCTCTGATAGTGCAGCACTCCCTCAGTACTGACGCTCTGACAGTGCAGCACTCCCTCAGTACTGACCCTCTGAAAGTGCAGCATTCCCTCAGTACTGACCCTCTGACAGTGCAGCACTCCCTCAGTACTGACCCTCTGACAGTGCAGCATTCCCTCAGTACTGACCCCCTGACAGTGCAGAACTCCCTGAGAACTGACCCTCTGACAGTGCAGCACTCCCTCAGTATTGACCCTCTGATAGTGCAGTTCTACCTCAGTACTGACCCTCTGACAGTGCAGCACTCCCTCAGTACTGACCATCTGAAAGTGCGGCCCTACCTCAATACTGACCATATGATAGTGCGGCTCTCCCTCAGTACTGACCCTCTGACAGTTCAGCACTCCCTCAGTTCAGACCCTCTGACAGTGCAGCACGCCCTCAGTACTGACCCTCTGACAGTGCAGCACTCCCTCAGTACTGACCCTATGACAATGCAGCACTCCTTCAGTACTGACCCTCTGACAATGCAGCATTCATTCATTACTGACCCTCTCACAGTGCAGCACTCCCTCAGTACTGACCCTCTGACAGTTCAGCTCTCCCTCAGTACTGACCCTCTGACAGTGCAGGGCTCCCTCAGTACTGACCCTCTGACACTGCAGCACTCCCTCAGTACTGACCCTCTGACAGTGCAGCATTCCCTCAGTACTGACCCTCTGACAGTGCAGGGCTCCCTCAGTACTGACCCTCTGAAAGTGCAACACTCCTTCAGTAATAACCCTCTGTCAGTGCAGCACTCCCTCATACTGACCTTCTGACAATGCAGCACTCCTTCAGTATTGACCCTCTGACAGTGCAGCACTCTCTCAAAACTGACCCTCTGACAGTGTAGCACTCCCTCAGGACTGACCCTCTGACATTTCGGCACTCACTCAGTACTGACCCTCTGACAGTGCAGTACTCCCTCAGTACTGACCCTCTGACACTGCAGCACTCCCTCAGTACTGACCCTCTGACAGTGCAGCATTCCCTCAGTACTGACCCTCTGACAGTGCAGGGCTCCCTCAGTACTGACCCTCTGACAGTGCAGCACTCCCTTAGTACTGACCCTCTGAAAATGAAGCACTTCCTCAGCACAGAACCTCTGACATTGCAGCACTCCCTCAGTGCTGACCGTCTGAAAGTGCAATACTCCCTCAACACTGCCACTCCAACAGTCCAGCACACCCTCAGCATTGCAATTCTTACAGTATAGCACTCACTCAGTACAGACCCTCTGACAATGCAGCACTCCTTCAGTACTGACCCTCTGACAATGCAGCAATCCCTCAGTCCTTACCCTCTGACAGCTCAGCACTGCCTCAGGACTGACCCTCTGACAGTGCAGCACTCCCTCAGTACTGACCCTCTGACAATGCATCACTCCCTCAGTCCTTACCCTCTGACAGCTCAGCACTGCCTCAGGACTGACCCTCTGACTGTGCAGCACTCCCTCAGTACTGACCCTCTGACAGTGCAGCACTCCCTCAGTACTGACCCACCGACAGTGCAGCACACCCTCAGTTCTGACCCTCCGACAGTGCAGCACTCCCTCAGTACTGATCCTCTGACAGTGCAGCATTCCCTCAGTACTGACCCTCTGACAGTGCAGCACTCCCTCAGTACTGAGCCTCTGACATTGCAGCTCTCCCTCAGTACTGACCCTCTGACAGTGCAGCACTCCCTCAGTACTGACCCTCTGACAGTGCAGGGCTCCCTCAGGAATGACCCTCTGACAGTGCAGCACTCCCTCAGTACTGACCCTCTGACAGTGCAGCACTCCGTCAGTACTGACCCTCCGTCAGTGTAGCACTCCCTCAGTACTGACACTCTGACTGTGCAGCACTCCCTCAGTACTGACCCTCTGACAGTTCAGCACTCCCTCAGTACTGACCCTCTGACAGTGCAGCACTCCCTCAGTACTGACCCTCTGACAGTGCAGCACTCCCTCAGTACTGACCCTCTGACAGTGCAGCACTCCCTGAGTACTGACCCTCTGACAGTGCAGCACTCCCTCAGTACTGACCCTATGACAATGCAGGGCTCCCTCAGTACTGACCCTTTGACAGTGCAGTACTCCCTCAGTACTGACCCTCTGACAGTGCAGCACTCCCTCAGTACTGTCCCTCTGACAGTTCAGCTCTCCCTCAGTACTGACACTCTGACAGTGCAGGGCTCCCTCAGTACTGACCCTCTGACAGTGCAGTACTCCCTCAGTACTGACCCTCTGACAGTGCAGCATTCCCTCATTTCTGACCCTCTGACAATGCATCACTCCCTCAGTCCTTACCCTCTGACAGCTCAGCACTGCCTCAGGACTGACCCTCTGACAGTTCAGCACTCCCTCAGTACTGACCCTCTGACAGTGCAGCACTCCCTCAGTACTGACCCACCGACAGTGCAGCACACCCTCAGTTCTGACCCTCCGATAGTGCAGCACTCCCTCAGTACTGATCCTCTGACAGTGCAGCATTCCCTCAGTACTGACCCTCTGACAGTGCAGCACTCCCTCAGTACTGAGCCTCTGACAGTGCAGCTCTACCTCAGTACTGACCCTCTGACAGAGCAGCAATCCCTCAGTACTGACCCTCTGACAGTGCAGCACTCCTTCAGTACTGACCCTCTGACAGTTCAGCTCTCCCTCAGTACTGACCCTCTCACAATGCAGCACTCCCTCAGTACTGACCCTCTGACAGTTCAGCACTCCTTCAGTACTGACCCTCTGACAGTGCAGCACTCCCTCAGTACTGACCCTCTGACAGTACAGGGCTCCCTCAGTACTGACCCTCTGACAGTGCCGCACTCCCTCAGTACTGACCCTCTGACAGTGCAGCACTCCCTCAGTACTGACTATCTGACAGTGCAACACTCCCTCAGTACTGTCCCTCTGACAGTGCAGCACGCCCTCAGTACTGACCGTCTGACAGTGCAAGGCTCCCTCAGGACTGACCCTCTGACAGTGCAGAACTCACTTAGTACAGACCCTCTGACAGTGCAGCTCACCTTCAGTACTGACCCTCTGACAATGCAGCACTCCTTCAGTACTGACCCTCTGACAGAGCAGCACTCCCTCAGTACTGACCCTCTGACAGAGCAGCACACCCTCAGTACTGACCCTCTGACAGTACAGCACTCCCTCAGTACTGACCCTCTGACAGTGCAGGGCTCATTCAGTACTGACCCTCTGACAGTGCAGCACTCCCTCAGAAATGACCCTCTGACAGTGCAGCACTCCATCAGTACTGACCCTCTGACAGTGCAGCACTCTCTCAGTACTGACCCTCTGACATTGCAGCATTCCCTCATTACTGACCCTCTGACAATGCAGCAATCCTTCAGTACTGACCCCCTGACAGTGCAGCACTCCCTCAGCACTGAACCTCCGACAGTGCAGCACTACCTCATTACTGACCCTCTGACAGTGCAGCACTGCCTCAGAAATGACCCTCTGTCAGTGCAGCACTCCCTCAGTACTGACCCTCTGACAGTGCAGCACTCCCTCAGTACTGAGCCTCTGACAGTGCAGCTCTGCCTCAGTACTGATCATCTGACAGTGCAGCACTCCCTCAGTACTGACCCTCTGACAGTGCAGCACTCCTTCAGTACTGACACTCTGAAAGTGCTGCATTCCTTCAGTACTGACACTCTGACAGTGAAGCACTTCCTCAACGCTGTACCTCCGACAATGCAGCACTCTTTCAACACTGCCCTTCCAACAGTGCAGCACTCCCTCAACACTGCCCGTCCGACAGTGCATCACTCCCTCAACACTGCCCCTCCAACAGTATAGCACTCCCTCAACACTGCCCTTCTTACAGTCTAATGCTCCCTCAGTACTGACCCTCCGACAGTGCGGCACTCCCTCAGTTCTAACTCTCTGACAGTGCAGCACTCCCTCAGTACTGATCCACTGACAATGCAGCACTCCCTCAGTACTGACCCTCTGACAGTTCAGCACTCCCTCAGTACTGACCCACTGACAATGCAGCACTCCTTCAGTACTGACCCTCTGACCGTGCAGCACTCCCTCAGGACTGAACCTCTGACAGTTCAGCACTGCCTCAGGACAGACACTCTGACAGTGCAGCACTCCCTCAGTACTGACCCTCTGACAGTGCAGCACTCCCTCAGTACTGACCCTCTGACAGTGCAGCTCTCCCTCAGTACTACCCTCTGACAGTGCAGCACTCCCTCAGTACTGACCCTCTGACAGTGCAGCACTCCCTCAGTACTGACCCTCTGACAGTGCAGGGCTCCCTCAGGACTGACCCTCTGACAGTGCAGCACTCCCTCAGTACTGACCCTCCGTCAGTGCAGCACTCCCTCAGCACTGACCCCCTGAAAGTGCAGCACTCCCTCAGAACTGACCCTCTGACAGTTCAGCACTCCCTCAGTACTGACCCTCTGACAGTGCAGGACTCCCACAGTACTGACCCTCTGACAGTGCAGCACTCCCTCAGTACTGACCCTATGACAATGCAGCACTCCTTCAGTACTGACCCTCTGACAATGCAGCACTCATTCAGTACTGACCCTCTGACAGTTCAGCTCTCCCTCAGTACTGACCCTCTGACAGTGCAGGGCTTCCTCAGTACTAACCCTCTGACACTGCAGCACTCCCTCAGTACTGACCCTCTGACAGTGCAGCATTCCCTCAGTACTGACCCTCTGACAGTGCAGGGCTCCCTCAGTACTGACCCTCTGACAGTGCAGCACTCCCTCAGTACTGACCCTCTGACAGAGCAGCACTCCTTCAGTAATGACCCTCTGACAGTGCAGCACACACTCATTACTGACCCTCTGACAATTCAGCACTCCTTCAGTATTGACGCTCTGACAGTGCAGCGCTCCCTCAGTACTGAACCTCTGACAGTTCAGCATTCCCTCAGCACTGAACCTCCGACAGTGCAGCACTACCTCATTACTGACCCTCTGACAGTGCAGCACTCCCTCAGAAATTGCCCTCTGACAGTTCAACACTCCCTCAGTACTAACCCTCTGACAGTGCAGCTCAAAATCAGTACTGACCCTCTGACAGTGCAGCACTCCCTCAGTACTGACCATCTGACAGTGCAGCACTCCCTCAGTACTCTCCTTCTGACAGTGCAGCACTCCCTCAGTACTGACCCTCTGACAGTGCAGCACTCCTTCAATACAGGCCCTCTGACAGGGCAGCACACCCTCAGTACTGACCCTATGACAATGCAGCACTCCTTCAGTACTGACCCTCTGACAATGCAGCATTCCCTCAGTACTGACCCTCTGACAGTTCAGCACTCCCTCAGCACTGAACCTCCGACAGTGCAGCACTAACTCAACACTGCCCCTCCAACAGTATTGCACTCACTCAACACTGCCCTTCTTACAGTCTAACGCTACCTCAGAACTGACCCTCTGACAGTGCAGCACTCCCTCAGTACTGACCTACTGACAATGCAGCACTCCCTCAGTACTGACCATGTGACAGTTCAGCACTCCCTCAGTACTGACCCACTGACAATGCAGCACTCCTTCAGTACTGACCCTCTGACAGTGCAGCAGTCCCTCAGTACTGACACTCTGACAGTGCAGCACTCCCTCAGTACTGACCCTCTTACAGTGCAGCACTCCCTCAGTACTGACCCTCTGACAGTGCAGCGCTCCCTCAGTACTGACCCTCTGACAGTGCAGCGCTCCCTCAGTACTGACCCTCTGACAGTGCAGCACTCCCTCAGTGCTGACACTCTGACAGTTCAGCACTCCCTCAGTACTGACCCTCCGACAGTGCAGCGCTATCTCCACACTGCCCATCTTACAATGTAGCTCTCCCTCAGTACTGGCCCTCTGATAGTGCGGCTCTCCCTCAGTGCTGAACCTCTGATTTTGCAGCACTCCCTCTGGACTAACCCTCTGACAGTGCAACACTCCCTCAGTACTGACCCTCTGACAGTGCAGCACTCCCGCAGTACTGACCCTCTGAGAGTGCAGCACTCCCTCAGTACTGACCCTCTGAGATGTGCAGCACTCCCTCAGTACTGAACCTTGACAGTGCAGCACTACCTTAGTACTGACCCTCTGACAGTGCGGCACTCACTCAGTACTGACAATCTGACAGTGCAGCACTCCCTCAGTACTGACCCTCCGACAGTGCAGCACTCCCTCAGTACTGACCCTCCGACATTGCAGCACTCCCTCAGTACTGACCCTCTGACAGTGCAGCACTCCCTCAATACTGACCCTCTGACAGTGCAGCACTCCCTCAGTACTGACCCTCTGACAGTGCAGCACTCCCTCAGTACTGACACTCTGACAGTGCAGCAATCCCTCATTACTGACCCTCTGACTTTGCAGCACTCCCTCAGTACTGACCCTCTGACAGTGCAGCACTCCCTCAGTACTGACCCTCTGACAGTGCAGCACTCCCTCAGTACTGACCCTCTGACAGTGCAGCACTCCCTCAGTAATGAACCTCTGTCAGTGCAGCACTCCCTCAGTACTGACCAACTGACAGTGCAGCACTCCCTCACTACTGACCCTCTAACTTTGCAGCACTCCCTCAGTACTGACCCCCTGACAGTGCAGCACTCCCTCAGTACTGACCGTCCGACAGTGCAACACTCCCTCAGTACTGACCCTCTGATAGTGCAGTTCTACCTCAGTACTGACCCTCTGACAGTGCAGCACTCCCTCAGTATTGACTCACCAACAGTGTAGCACTCCCTTAGTACTATCCCTCTGACAGTGCAGCACTCCCTCAGTACTGACCATCTGATAGTGCGGCCCTACCTCAATACTGACCATATGATAGTGCGGCTCTCCCTCAGTGCTGAACCTCTGACAGTGCAGCACTCCCTCAGTACTGACCCTATGACAATTCAGCACTCCCTCAGGACTGACCCTCTGACAATGCAGCACTCCCTCAGTACTGAACCTCTGACAGTTCAGCACTGCCTCAGGACTGACACTCTGACAGTGCAGCTCTCCCTCAGTACTGACCCTCTGACAGTGCAGCACTCCCTCAGTACTGACCCTCTGACAGTGCAGCACTCCCTCAGTACTGACCCTCTACAGTGCAGGGCTCCCTCAGGACTGACCCTCTGACAGTGCAGCACTCCCTCAGAATTGACCCACTGACAGTTCAGCACTCCCTCAGTACTGAACCTCTGAAAGTGCAGCACTCCCTCAGTACCGACCCTCTGACAGTGCAGCACTCCCTCAGTATTGACCCTCAAACAGTGCAGCACTCCCTCATTACTGAACCTCTGACATTGCAGCTCTCCCTCAATACGGACCCTCTGACACTGCAGCACTCACTCAGAACTCACCCTCTGACAGGGCAGAACTCCCTCAGTACTGACACTCTGACACTGCAGCACTCCCTCAGTTCTGACCATTTGACACTGCAGCACTCCCTCAGTTCTGACCATTTGACAGTGCAGCACTCCCTCAGTACTGACCCTCAAACAGTGCAGCACTCCCTCAGTACTGACCCTCTAACAGTGCAGCACTCCCTCATTACTGAACCTCTGACATTGCAGCTCTCCCTCAGAACTCACCCTCTGACAGGGCAGAACTCCCTCAATACTGACACTCTGACACTGCAGCACTCCCTCAGTACTGACCCGCTGACAGTGCAGCACTCCCTCAGTTCTGACCCTCTGACAGTGCAGCACTCCCTCAGTTCTGACCATTTGACAGTGCAGCACTCCCTCAGTACTGACCCTCTGACAGTGCAGCACTCCCTCACTACTGACCCTCTGACTTTGCAGCACTCCCTCAGTACTGACCCTCTGACAGTGCAGCACTCCCTCAGTACTGACCCTCTGACAGTGCAACACTCCCTCAGTACTGACCCTCTGACAGTGCAGCAATCCCTCAGTACTGAGCTATGACAGTGCAGCACTCCCTCAGTACTGACCCTCTGACAGTGAAGCACTCCCTCGTGACTGACCCTCTGACAGTGCAGCACTCCCTCAGTACTGCCCCTCTGACAGTGCAGCACTCCCTCAGTACTGACCATTTGACTTTGCAGCACTCCCTCAGTACTGACCCTCTAACAGTGCAGCACTCCCTCAGCACTTACCATTTGACTTTGCAGCACTTCCTCAGTACTGACCCTCTGACAGTGCAGCACTCCCTCAGTTCTGACCCTATGACAGTGCAGCACTCCCTCAGTACAGACCCTCTGACAGTGCAGCACTCCCACATTACTGACCCTCTGACAGTGCAGCACACCCTCAGTACTGCCCCTCCGACAGTGCAGCACTCCCTCAGTACTGACCCTCTGACAGTGCAGCACTCCCTCAGTACTGACCCTCTGACAGTGCAGCACTCCCTCAGTACTGACCCTCTGACAGTGCAGCACTCCCTCATCACTGACCCTCTGACAGTGCAGCACTCCCTTTTTACTGAAGCTATGACATTGCAGCTCTCCCTCAGTACTGACCTTCTGACAGTGCAGCACTCCCTCAGTACTGACCCTCTGACAGTGCAGCACTCCCTCAGTAGTGACCCTCTGACTTTGCAGCACTCCCTCAGTACTGACCCTCTGACAGTGCAGCACTCCCTCAGTACTGACCCTCTGAGAGTGCAGCACTCCGTCAGTACTGACCCTCTGACAGTGCAGCACTCCCTCAGTACTGACCCGCTGACAGTGCAGCACTCCCTCAGTTCTGACCCTCTGACAGTGCAGCACTCCCTCAGTTCTGACCATTTGACAGTGCAGCACTCCCTCAGTACTGACCCTCTGACAGTGCAGAACTCCATCACTACTGACCCTCTGACAGTGCAGCACTCCCTCACTACTGACCCTCTGACTTTGCAGCACTCCCTCAGTACTGACCCTCTGACAGTGCAGCTCTCCCTCAGTACTGACCCTCTGACAGTGCAGCACTCCCTCAGTACTGACCCTCTGACAGTGCAGCACTCCCTCAGTACTGAGCTATGACAGTGCAGCACTCCCTCAGTACTGACCCTCTGACAGTGAAGCACTCCCTCGTGACTGACCCTCTGACAGTGCAGCACTCCCTCAGTACTGACCCTCTAACAGTGCAGCACTCCCTCAGCACTTACCATTTGACTTTGCAGCACTTCCTCAGTACTGACCCTCTGACAGTGCAGCACTCCCTCAGTTCTGACCCTATGACAGTGCAGCACTCCCTCAGTACTGCCCCTCCGACAGTGCAGCACTCCCTCAGTACTGACCCTCTGACAGTGCAGCACTCCCTCAGTACTGACCCTCTGACAGTGCAGCACACTCTCAGCACTGACCCTCTGACAGTGCAGCACTCCCTTTTTACTGAAGTTCTGACATTGCAGCTCTCCCTCAATACTAACCCTGTGACAGTGCAGCAATCCCTCAGTACTGACCTTCTGACAGTGCAGCACTCCCTCAGTACTGACCCTCTGACAGTGCAGCACTCCCTCAGTACTGACCGTCTGACTTTGCAGCACTCCCTCAGTAAAGGCCCTCTGACAGTGCAGCACTCCCTCAGTACTGACCCTCTGAGAGTGCAGCACTCCCTCAATACTGAACCTCTGACAGTGCAGCACTCCCTCAGTACTGACCCTCTGACAGTGCAGCACTCCCTCAGTACTGACCCTCTGACAGTGCAACACTCCCTCAGAACTGACCCTCTGACAGTGCAGCACTCCCTCAGTACTGACCCTCTGACAGTGCAGCACTCCCTCAGTAATGACACTCCGACAGTGCAGCAGTCCCTCAGTGCTGACCATCCGACAGTGCAGCACTCCCTCAGTACTGACCCTCTGACACTGCAGCAATCCCTCAATACTGACCCTCTGACAGTGCAGCACTCCCTCAGTAGAGACCCTCTGACAGGGCAGCACTCCCTCATAACTGACCATCTCACAGTGCATTACTCCCTCAGTACTGACCCTCTGACAGTGAAGCATTCCCTCAGTACTGACCCTCTGACAGTGCAGCACTCCCTCAGTACTGACCCTCTGACAGTGCAGCACTCCCTCGTGACTGACCCTCTGACTTTGCTGCACTCCCTCAGTACTAACACTCTGTCAGTGCAGCACTCCCTCAGTACTGACCATCTGACAGTGCAGCACTCCCTCACTTCTGACCCTCTGACTTTGCAGGACTCCCTCAGTACTGACCCTCTGACAGTGCAGCACACCCTCAGTACTGACCCTCTGACAGTGCCACACTCCCTCAGTACTGACGATCTGACAGTGCAGCACTCCCTCAGTACTGACCCTCTGACAGTGCAGCACTCCCTCACTACTGACCCTCTGACTTTGCAGCAATCCCTCAGTACTGACCCTCTGACAGTACAGCACTCCCTCAGTACTGACCCGCTGACAGTGAAGCTCTCCCTCAGTACTGACCCTATGACAGTGCAGCACTCCCTCAGTACTGACCCTCTAACAGTGCAGCACTCCCTCAGTACTGAACCTCTAACAGTGCAGCTCTCCCTCAGTACTGACCCTCTGACAGTGAAGCTCTCCCTCAGTACTGACCCTATGACAGTGCAGCACTCCCTCAGTACTGACCCTCTAACAGTGCAGCACTCCCTCAGTACTGAACCTCTAACAGTGCAGCTCTCCCTCAGTACTGTCCCTCTGACAGTGCAGCACTCCCTCAGTACTGACCCTCTGACAGTGCAGCACTCCGTCAGTACTGAACCTCTAACAGTGCTGCACTCCCTCAGTACTGACCCTCTGACAGTGCAGCACTTCCTCAGTACTGACCCTCTGACAGTGCAGCTCTCCCTCAGTACTGACCCTCTGACAGTGCCGCACTCCCTTAGTACTGACCCTCTGACAGTGCAGCACTCCCTCAGTACTGACCCTCTGACAGTGCAGCACTCCCTCAGCACTGATTCTCTGACAGTGCAGCACTCCCTCAGTACTGACCCTCTGACAGTGCAGCACACCCTCATGAGTGACCCTCTGACAGTGCAGCACTCCCTCAGTTCTGACCACTTGACAGTGCAGCACTCCCTCAGTACTGAACCTCAAACAGTGCAGTGCTCCCTCAGTACTGACCCTCTGACAGTGCAGCACTCCCTCATTACGGAACCTCTGAGATTGCAGCTCTCCCTCAATACTGACCCTCTGACAGTGCAGCACTCCCTCAGAACAAACCCTCTGACAGGGCAGAACTCCCTCAGTACTGACACTCTGACACTGCAGCACTCCCTCAGTACTGACCCGCTGACAGTGCAGCACTCCCTCAGTTCTGACCCTCTGACAGTGCAGCACTCCCTCAGTTCTGACCATTTGACAGTGCAGCACTCCCTCAGTACTGACCCTCTGACAGTGCAGCACTCCCTCACTACTGACCCTCTGACTTTGCAGCACTCCCTCAGTACTGACCCTCTGACAGTGCAGCACTCCCTCAGTACTGACCCTCTGACAGTGCAGCACTCCCTCAGTACTGACCCTCTGACAGTGCAGCACTCCCTCAGTACTGAGCTATGACAGTGCAGCACTCCCTCAGTACTGACCCTCTGACATTGAAGCACTCCCTCGTGACTGACCCTCTGACAGTGCAGCACTCCCTCAGCACTTACCCTCTGACAGTGCAGCACTCCCTTTTTACTGAAGCTCTGACATTGCAGCTCTCCCTCAGTACTGACCCTCTGACAGTGCAGCACTCCCTCAGTACTGACCCTCTGCATTTCCAGCACTCCCTCAGTACTGACCCTCTGACAGTGCAGCACTCCCTCAGTACTGACCCTCTGAGAGTGCAGCACTCCCTCAGTACTGAACCTCTGACAGTGCAGCACTCACTCAGTACTGACCCTCTAACAGTGCAGCACTCCCTCAGCACTTACCATTTGACTTTGCAGCACTTCCTCAGTACTGACCCTCTGACAGTGCAGCACTCCCTCAGTTCTGACCCTATGACAGTGCAGCACTCCCTCAGTACAGACCCTCTGACAGTGCAGCCCTCCCACAGTACTGACCCTCTGACAGTGCAGCACTCCCTCAGTACTGCCCCTCCGACAGTGCAGCACTCCCTCAGTACTGACCCTCTGACAGTGCAGCACTCCCTCGGTACTGACCCTCTGACAGTGCAGCATTCCCTCAGTACTGACCCTCTGACAGTGCAGCACTCCCTCAGCACTGACCCTCTGACAGTGCAGCACTCCCTTTTTACTGAAGCTCTGACATTGCAGCTCTCCCTCAGTACTGACCCTCTGAAAGTGAAGCACTCCCTCGTGACTGACCCTCTGACAGTGCAGCACTCCCTCAGTACTGCCCCTCTGACAGTGCAGCACTCCCTCAGCACTTACCATTTGACTTTGCAGCACTCCCTCAGTACTGACCCTCTAACAGTGCAGCACTCCCTCAGCACTTACCATTTGACTTTGCAGCACTTCCTCAGTACTGACCCTCTGACAGTGCAGCACTCCCTCAGTTCTGAACCTATGACAGTGCAGCACTCCCTCAGTACAGACCCTCTGACAGTGCAGCACTCCCACAGTACTGACCCTCTTACAGTGCAGCACTCCCTCAGTACTGCCCCTCCGACAGTGCAGCACTCCCTCAGTACTGACCCTCTGACAGTGCAGCACTCCCTCGGTACTGACCCTCTGACAGTGCAGCATTCCCTCAGTACTGACCCTCTGACAGTGCAGCACTCCCTCAGCGCTGACCCTCTGACAGTGCAGCACTCCCTTTTTACTGAAGCTCTGACATTGCAGCTCTCCCTCAGTACTGACCTTCTGACAGTGCAGCACTCCCTCACTACTGACCCTCTGACAGTGCAGCACTCCCTCAGTACTGACCCTCTGACTTTGCAGCACTCCCTCAGTACTGACCCTCTGACAGTGCAGCACTCCCTCAGTACTGACCCACTGAGAGTGCAGCACTCCCTCAGTACTGAACCTCTGACAGTGCAGCATTCCCTCAGTACTGACCCTCTAACAGTGCAGCACTCCCTCAGCACTTACCATTTGACTTTGCAGCACTTCCTCAGTACTGACCCTCTGACAGTGCAGCACTCCCTCAGTTCTGACCCTATGACAGTGCAGCACTCCCTCAGTACAGACCCTCTGACAGTGCAGCACTCCCACAGTACTGACCCTCTGACAGTGCAGCACTCCCTCAGTACTGCCCCTCCGACAGTGCAGCACTCCCTCAGTACTGACCCTCTGACAGTGCAGCACTCCCTCGGTACTGACCCTCTGACAGTGCATTACTCCCTCAGTACTGACCCTCTGACAGTGCAGCACTCCCTCAGCACTGACCCTCTGACAGTGCAGCACTCCCTCAGTACTGACCCTCTGACAGTGCAGCACTCCCTCAGTACTGACCTTCTGACAGTGCAGCACTCCCTCAGTACTGACCGTCTGACAGTGCAGCACTCCCTCAGTACTGACCCTCTGACTTTGCAGCACTCCCTCAGTACTGACCCTCTGACAGTGCAGCACTCCCTCAGTACTGACCCTCTGAGAGTGCAGCACTCCCTCAGTACTGAACCTCTGACAGTGCAGCACTCCCTCAGTACTGACCCTCTGACAGTGCAGCACTCCCTCAGTACTGACCGTCTGACAGTGCAGCACTCCCTCAGTTCTGACCCTCTGACAGTGCAGCACTCCCTCAGTACTGACCCTCTGACAGTGCAGAACTCCATCACTACTGACCCTCTGACAGTGCAGAAATCCCTCACTACTGACCCTCTGACTTTGCAGCACTCCCTCAGTACTGACCCTCTGACAGTGCAGCACTCCCTCAGTACTGAACCTCTGACAGTGCAGCACTCCCTCAGTACTGACCCTCAGACTTTGCAGCACTCCCTCAGTACTGACCCTCTGACAGTGCAGCACTCCCTCAGTACTGAGCTATGACAGTGCAGCACTCCCTCAGTACTGACCCTCTGACAGTGAAGCACTCCCTCGTGACTGACCATCTGACAGTGCAGCACTCCCTCAGTACTGACCCTCTGACTTTGCAGCACTCCCTCAGTACTGACCCTCTAACAGTGCAGCACTCCCTCAGCACTTACCATTTGACTTTGCAGCACTTCCTCAGTACTGACCCTCTGACAGTGCAGCACTCCCTCAATACTAACCCTGTGACAGTGCAGCAATCCCTCAGTACTGACCTTCTGACAGTGCAGCACTCCCTCAGTACTGACACTCTGACAGTGCAGCACTCCCTCAGTACTGACCCTCTGACTTTGCAGCACTCCCTCAGTACTGGCCCTCTGACAGTGCAGCACTCCCTCAGTACTGACCCTCTGAGAGTGCAGCACTCCGTCAGTACTGAACCTCTGACAGTGCAGCACTCCCTCAGTACTGACCCTCTGACAGTGCAGCACTCCCTCAGTACTGACCCTCTGACAGTGCAACACTCCCTCAGTACTGACCCTCTGACAGTGCAGCACTCCCTCAGTAATGACACTCCGACAGTGCAGCACTCCCTCAGTGCTGACCATCTGACAGTGCAGCACTCCCTCAGTACTAACCATCCGACAGTGCAGCACTCCCTCAGTACTGACCCTCTGACACTGCAGCAATCCCTCAATACTGACCCTCTGACAGTGCAGCACTCCCTCAGTAGAGACCCTCTGACAGGGCAGCACTCCCTCATAACTGACCATCACACAGTGCATTACTCCCTCAGCACTGACCCTCTGACAGTGAAGCATTCCCTCAGTACTGACCCTCTGACAGTGCAGCACTCCCTCAGTACTGACCCTCTGACAGTGCAGCACTCCCTCGTGACTGACCCTCTGACTTTGCTGCACTCCCTCAGTACTAACACTCTGTCAGTGCAGCACTCCCTCAGTACTGACCCTCTGACAGTGCAGGGCTCCCTCAGTACTGACCCTCTGACTTTGCAGCACTCCCTCAGTACTGATCCTCTGACAGTGCAGCAATCCCTCAGTACTGACCCTCTGACAGTGCCACACTCCCTCAGTACTGACCCTCTGACAGTGCAGCACTCACTCACTACTGACCATCTGACTTTGCAGCACTCCCTCAGTACTGACCCTCTGACAGTACAGCACTCCCTCACTACTGACCCTCTGACAGTGAAGCTCTCCCTCAGTACTGACCCTATGACAGTGCAGCACTCCCTCAGTACTGACCCTCTAACAGTTCAGCAATCCCTCAGTACTGAACCTCTAACAGGGCAGCTCTCCCTCAGTACTGACCCTCTGACAGTGCAGCACTCCCTCAGTACTGACCCTCTGACAGTGCAGCACTCCCTCAGTACTGAACCTCTAACAGTGCTACACTCCCTCAGTACTGACCCTCTGACAGTGCAGCACTCCCTCAGTACTGACCCTCTGACAGTGCGGCACTCCCTTAGTACTGACCCTCTGACAGTGCAGCCCTCCCTCAGCACTTACCCTCTGAGAGTGCAGCACTCCCTCAGTACTGACCCTCTGACATTGCAGCACTCCCTCAGTACTGACCCTCTGACAGTGCAGCACTCCCTCAGTACTGACCCGCTGACAGTGCAGCACTCCCTCAGTACTGACCCTCTGACAGTGCAGCACTCCCTCAGCACTGACCCTCTGACAGTGCAGCACTCCCTCAGTACTGACCCTCTGACAGTGCAGCACTCCCTCAGTACTGACCCTCTGACAGTGCAGCACTCCCTCAGTACTGACCCTCTGACAGTTCAGCACTCCCTCAGTACTGACCCTCTGACAGTACAACACTCCCTCAGTGCTGACCCTCTGACAGTGCAGCACTCCCTCAGAATTGACCAACTGACAGTTCAGCACTCCCTCAGTACTGACCCTCTGACAGTACAACACTCCCTCAGTGCTGACCCTCTGACAGTGCAGCACTCCCTCAGAATTGACCAACTGACAGTGCAGCACTCCCTCAGTACTGACCCTCTGAAAGTGCAGCACTCCCTCAGTACCAACCCTCTGACAGTGCAGCACTCCCTCAGTACTGACCCTCAAACAGTGCAGCACTCCCTCAGTACTGACCCTCAAACAGTGCAGCACTCCCTCAGTACTGAACCTCTGACATTGCAGCTCTCCCTCAATACTGACCTTCTGACAGTGCAGCACTCCCTCAGAACTCACCCTCTGACAGTGCTGCACTCCCTCAGTTCTGACCCTCTGACAGTGCAGCACTCCCTCACTTCTGACCATTTGACAGTGCAGCACTCCCTCAGTACTGACCCTCTGACAGTGCAGCACTCCCTCACTACTGACCCTCTGACTTTGCAGCACTCCCTCAGTACTGACCCTCTGACAGTGCAGCACTCCCTCAGTACTGACCCTCTGACTTTGCAGCACTCCCTCAGCACTTACCATCTGACTTTGCAGCACTTCCTCAGTACTGACCCTCTGACAGTGCAGCACTCCCTCAGTTCTGACCCTATGACAGTGCAGCACTCCCTCAGTACAGACCCTCTGACAGTGCAGCACTCCCACAGTACTGACCCTCTGACAGTGCAGCACTCCCTCAGTACTGCCCCTCCGACAGTGCAGCACTCCCTCAGTACTGACCCTCTGACAGTGCAGCACTCCCTCAGTACTGACCTTCTGACAGTGCAGCACTCCCTCAGTACTGACCCTCTGACAGTGCAGCACTCCCTCAGTACTGACCCTCTGACTTTGCAGCACTCCCTCAGTACTGACGCTCTGACAGTGCAGCACTCCCTCAGTACTGACCCTCTGACAGTGCAGCACTCCCTCAGTACTGACCCTCTCTCAGTGCAGCACTCCCTCAGTACTGACCCTCTGACAGTGCAGCACTCCCTCAGTACTGACCGTCTGACAGTGCAACACTCCCTCAGTACTGACCATCTGACAGTGCAGCACTCCCTCAGTACTGACACTCTGACAGTGCAGCACTCCCTCAGTACTGACCATCCGACAGTGCATCACTCCCTCAGTACTGACCCTCTGACAGTGCAGCACTCCCTCAGTATTGACCCTCTGACAGTGCAGCACTCCCTCAGTAGAGACCCTCTGACAGTGCATTACTCCCTCAGTACTGACCCTCTGACAGTGAAGCATTCCCTCAGTACTGACCCTCTGAGAGTGCAGCACTCCCTCGTGACTGACCCTCTGACAGTGCAGCACTCCCTCGTGACTGACCCTCTGACTTTGCTGCACTCCCTCCGTACTGAACCTCTGACAGTGCAGCATTCCCTCAGTACTGGCCCTCTGACAGTGCAGCACTCCCTCAGTACTAACACTCTGTCAGTGCAGCACTCCCTCAGTACTGACCCTCTGAAAGTGCAGCACTCCCTCAGTACCGACCCTCTGACAGTGCAGCTCTCCCTCAGTACTGACCCTCTGACACTGCAGCACTCCCTCAGTACTGACCCTCAAACAGTGCAGCACTCCCTCATTACTGAACCTCTGACATTGCAGCTCTCCCTCAATACTGACCCTCTGACAGTGCAGCACTCCCTCAGAACTCACCCTCTGACAGGGCAGAACTCCCTCAGTACTGACACTCTGACACTGCAGCACTCCCTCAGTACAGACCCTCTGACAGTGCAGCACTCCCTCAGTACTGACCCTCTGGCAGTGCAGCACTCCCTCAGTACTGAATTTCAGACCGGGCAGCACTCCCTCAGTACTGACCCTCTAACTTTGCAGCACTCCCTCAGTTCTGACCCTCTGACAGTGCAGCACTGCCTCAGTACTGACCATCTGACAGTGCAGCACTCCCTCAATACTGACCCTCTGACTTTGCAGCACTCCCTCAGTACTGACCCTCTGACAGTGCAGCACTCCCTCAGTACTGACCGTCTGACAGTGCAACACTCCCTCAATACTGACCCTCTGACAGTGCAGCACTCCCTCAATACTGACCCTCTGACAGTGCAGCACTCCCTCAGTACTGACCCTCTGACTGTGCAGCACTCCCTCAGTACTGACCGTCTGACAGTGCAACACTCCCTCAGTACTGACCCTCTGACAGTGCAGCACTCCCTTAGTACTGACCCTCTGAAAGTGCAGCTCTACCTCAGTACTGACCCTCTGACTGTGCAGCACTCCCTCAGTACTGACCGTCTGACAGTGCAACACTCCCTCAGTACTGACCCTCTGACAGTGCAGCACTCCCTTAGTACTGACCCTCTGAAAGTGCAGCTCTACCTCAGTACTGACCCTCTGGCAGTGCAGGGTTCTATCACATTTATAATTTAAGTTAGTAACTACGATCTTTCAAATTTACTTTTCCATGGGATGTGTGTCTTGCTGGCTGGGCCCTGCATTTATTATCCATTCTTTATTGCCTTTGAGAAGTTGGTGTTTAGTTGCCTTCTTGAATCGCTGCAATCCATGTGGTGTAGGTACTCCCACAGTGCTGTTAGGGGTGGAGTTCCACGATTTTGTCTGAGTGTCAGTGAAGGAATGGTGATATATTTCCAAGTCAGGATGGTGAGTGACTTGGAGGGGAACTTCCAGGTGGTGGTGTTCCCATCTATCTGCTGCCCTTGTCCTTCTAGATGGTAGTGGTCGTGGGTTTGGAAGGTGCTGTCTAAGGAGCCTTGGTGAGTTCCTGCAGTGCATCTTGTAGATGGTACACACACTGCTGCTACTGTGTGTCAGTGATGGAGGGAGTGAATGTTTGTGGATGTGGTGCCAGTCAAGCGGCTGCTTTGTCCTGGATGGTGTCAAGCTTCTTGATTGTGGGAGCTGCACTCATCCTGGCATGTGGGGAGTATTCCATCTCACTCCTGACTTGTGCCTTGTAGATGGTGGGCAGGCTTTGGGGAGTCAGGATGTGAGTTACTTATCCCAGGATTCCTAGTATCTGACTTGCTCTTGTGGCCACAGTATTTATATGGCTAGTCCAGTTCAATTTCTGGTCAGTGGTAACCCCCAGGATGTTGATAGTGGGGGATTCAGTGATGCTAATGACATTGAAAGCAATGGGTGATGGTTGGATTCTCTCTTGTTGAAGATGGTCATTGCCTGACACTTTTGCGGTGTGAATGTTATTTGCCACTTGTCAGCCCAAGCCTGGATATTGTCCAGGTCTTGCTGCATTTGGACATGGACTGCTTCAGTACCTGAGGAGTCACGAATGGTGAACATTGTGTAATCATCAGCAAACATCCTCACTTCTGACCTTATGATGGAAGGAAGGTCATTGATGAAGCAGCTGAAGATGGTTGAGCCGAGGACACTACCCTGAGGAACTCCTGCAGTGATGTCCTGGAGCTGAGATGACTGACCTCCAACAACCACAACCATCTTCCTTTGTGCTGGGTATGACTCCCACCAGCGGAGAGTTTTCCCGCTGATCCACATTTGCTGGGAATCCGTGATGTCACACTCAGTCAAATGCTGCCTTGATGTCATGTGCAGTCATCTAGTTGAGGTGTCATGGTAATTGTCTGAGCGGTGGCTGGTCTGACCAATGAGTGGTTTCTGGCACATGTAAACAGAGCGTACAAACTGGTTCTGCAAAGAGAGAAGTCAATGCAGAGCTGAAGTGCAGTCGAGAGATTTTTTCCTGGTGGAGCTCTCGAGAACTTGCACTTTTGTCTAATTAATGACAGTGGTTGTCTTGGTCTCTTTGGCATTTTGAGGAGGTCCAGGGCTACATAGGCATCTCTGATCAAGAGAGAAACAGACTGGTCACGGACGATGTACATCAGCTCGAAGATTTGTTTTCCACCATACCTTCATGGTTCCAGAATCGTGCCTCTAACTGGAAGTCGGATTTCTCTGGGCCCATCGAGTGTTGTGTCTGTTGTTTGAAGCCAGTGGTCTTTCAGCCATGGTTCTCTATCCATTTGGGACCATAACGCTGGCTCTCGTGTCCAATTTAAAATCTGTGAGATGGTCACTAACCGAGATGTCCGTGCTCCAGGATGAAAATCCAGGATCCTTGACCTTATCCAAGAAGCATGGTTGTGTGTCCTCTTGGTGTGCTGTCTCGACCTTGTGAATCATCTTGGGAACTTCTGTTCATTTTGATGTTTTGGCTTTGCACAACTTCCAAAAGAGTCCTATTCTGTTACATTGACAGCATGGGGCTGAAATTTCAGGACATTGCTCCTGCCTGTGGGGGGGCGCTTTTCTCCAGAGCACTGGATGGTCACTCTACTGGTCAGTTAGGGTGTTGTTTCCCTTGGCCCAGAGTGTCCCTTTTTCTGTGCTGTTTCACTAACTGGATGGTGGGGTTTCCTTTGTATCACAGTTTAATTTCTCCTCTTAAAATGGACTGTGCTGTACGCAGAGTTCAGATTACCTGACAACCTGGATGGCTTTCTGAAGGATTACATCTTCCTTCACTTGAAGCATGTCTGGTAGTGTCGTCTGCCACTCCTACAACTATTCTGTTTCTGATTAGCTCAGGTTTCAATTCTCTGTAAATACAGCCTTCAGCCATTCTGTACATCTTGTTAATGAAGGAGTCAACAGGTTCTCCTGTCTGCTGGACACATTATTAAATTTATCCCTTCCAAGGATTTTGTTACATCTGAGGTTAAAACAAATGTCAAATGATTTTAAGGCTCCATAAAATTTTACAACTGATTCATTGATTTCTTGTCTAGCAATAATGTCGTCAGCTATCAGGCCTACCAAATAAATCAGTGTGTTAACCTGTTCAGTTTCTGTCTTTTTATTCAGACCTGAAGTAATCATGAATCCAAAGGATCTTTTTCTCCAAAGTCCCCAATTTTTTCATTGAGCTGGGGCTTGGATAAATTCAAATTGGGCCTGGAAGAGTCGATTTTGGACCCATGGTTAAAATTTTTCAGTTGCGGGTTCTGCTTTAAGTTCTGAAACTCCAAGATGGGGCCACTGTACTCTTCTGCATGAAGGGTCTCCCCGCGCTTGCTGGTTTTGGCAGGCTCCCACTCTTATGGCATTCGCGATCTCAGAGTTTAAATTTTTTCAACAGCGGCTGCCTAGATTCACTGGGTGGAGTCTTCCCCGCTTTAGCGCAGTGTTCTCAGGCCTTCATACCTTCGAATCCCAGACTTTTGCTGGGTTTGTAAAGCTGCCTACTCGGTCATGATTAATTGTTAATTAATTATTACTTTTTTCTTTGTTCAGAGTGAACTTGTCTCCCACGTGTTCAAACATCAACTAGGGAGTCGGTTTTCTCCGATTGTGATTTAACTGGCAATTTCTGACCACTGCAATATTTCACCTTTTCCAGGACTTGTGTTGTTCAAGAATTTTAAACTGTTATCTCTCCCCTGCTCGAGCTGCTGACTCTGCACACTCTGGGTATTGAGGCTGGACTTCCACAGGATTCAGTGGAGTCTTCTGCTGCAGTGAGGAATTTAATTCCTGCCTTCAGCTTCCAGGCCTTTCTTTGGAGCTTTTCCCTGGCGATTTCCTTCTACATTTTGCTTCTTGAGCTTTCTCCGGGTCACAATGCTCCCTTGATTTTTCCTTCAGTTTTCCAGGATTTTAATTTTCTTCTGCAGTCTCGGCAAAGGTTTGGAGATGTTCCATTTGCTGTCACATTTTGTAAGGTGTTGTGTGTAGTTTAGTAGGACTTATTAGCTTATTTATTACAAATCTATAGGTAAGTACAGTAAAAGACCAAGATCGGAGCTGTTTCCATGCTTGCTTCTACACAGCGCCCTGTCCAACGCTACACTGACCCCTAAGGTATGGGTCATGTGTTCACTTACATCACCGCATGGGACTTAATGCACACAGTTCCTCATTAACCTTTATGTGCCATCCCCTTATACTACAGGAGCTGGGAAGGAAAGTGGGGCTGAGGCCTCATGCAGATGAGCCATGATCTTGTCTATTGGCAGAGCAGGTTAAAAAGGTCAAATGACCTACTCCTGCTCCTAATTTGTATGTTTGCATATATATATATATATGCATGTTTGCTGTATGTGTGTATCTTTGTATGCAGCACTCCCTCAGCAGTCACTCTCTGACAGTGCAGCACTCCCTCAGCAGTCACTCTCTGACACTGCAGCCATCCCTCAGTACTGACCCTCTGACAGTGCAGCACTCCCTCAGTACTGACCCTCTGACAGTGCAGCACTCCCTCAGTACTGACCCTCTGACAGTGCAGCACTCCCTCAGTACTGACCCTCTGACAGTGCAGCACTCCCTCAGTACTGACCCTCTGACAGTGCAGCACTCCCTCAGCAGTCACTCTCTCACAGTGCAACACTCCCTCAGTACTGACCCTCTGACAGTGCAGCACTCCCTCAGTACTGACCCTCTGACAGTGCGGCACTCCCTCAGTACAGACCCTAGGACAGTGCAGCAATCCCTCAGTACTGACCCTAGGACAGTGCAGCAATCCCTCAGTACTGACACTCTGACAGTGCAGCACTCCCTCAGTACTGACCCTAGGACAGTGCAGCAATCCCTCAGTACTGACACTCTGACAGTGCAGCACTCCCTCAGTACTGACCCTAGGACAGTGCAGCAATCCCTCAGTACTGACCCTCTGACAGTGCAGCACTCCCTCAGTACTGAACCTCTGACAGTGCAGCACTCCCTCAGCACTGACCCTCTGACAGTGCAGCACTGACACTGCAGCCATCCCTCAGTACAGACCCTAGGACAGTGCAGCAATCCCTCAGTACTGACCCTCTGACAGTGCAGCACTCCCTCAGTACTGACCCTAGGACAGTGCAGCAATCCCTCAGTACTGACACTCTGACAGTGCAGCACTCCCTCAGCACTGACCCTCTGACAGTGCAGCACTGACACTGCAGCCATCCCTCAGTACAGACCCTAGGACAGTGCAGCAATCCCTCAGTACTGACCCTAGGACAGTGCAGCAATCCCTCAGTACTGACACTCTGACAGTGCAGCACTCCCTCAGTACTGACCCTAGGACAGTGCAGCAATCCCTCAGTACTGACACTCTGACAGTGCAGCACTCCCTCAGCACTGACCCTCTGACAGTGCAGCACTCCCTCAGTACTGACCCTCTGACAGTGTAGCACTCCCTCAGTACTGACCCTCTGACAGTGCAGCACTCGCTCAGTACTGACCCTCTGACAGTGCAGCACTCCCTCAGTACTGACCCTCTGACAGTGCAGCACTCGCTCAGTACTGACCCTCTGACACTGCAGCACTCCCTCAGTACTGAACCTCTGACAGTGCAGCACTCCCTCAGTACTGACCCTCCAACAGTGCAGCACTCCCTCAGTACTGACCCTCTGACAGTGCAGCACTCCCTCAGTACTGACCCTCTGACTGTACAGCAGTCCCTCAGTACTGACCCTCTGACAGTGCAGCACTCCCTCGGTACTGACCCTCTGACAGTGCGGCACTCCCTTTGTACTGACCCCCTGACAGTGCGGCACTCCCTCAGTACTGACCCTTTGACAGTGCAGCACTCCCTCAGTACTGACCCTCTGACAGTGCAGCACTCCCTCAGTACTGACCCTTTGACAGTGCAGCACTCCCTCAGTACTGACCATCTGACAGTGCAGCATTCCCTCAGTACTGACCCTCTGACAGTGCAGCACTCCCTCAGTACTGACCCTCTGACAGTGCAGCACTCCCTCAGTACTGACCCTCTGACAGTGCAGCACTCCCTCACTACTGACCCTCTGACACTGCAGCACTCCCTCAGCACTGACCCTCTGACGGTGAAGCACTTCCTCAGTACTGACCATCTGACAGTGCAGCACTTCCTCAGTACTGACCATCTGACAGTGCAGCACTCCCTCAGTACGATACTTGGTGTGTAACCTGGATTGTGAGCTGTCATTTCCGGTGTGGGATTTGAACGCATGTCATTGTGACTGTTGGACCAGAATGCTCTGCAGCTGTTACATACTCAGGAGCCTAGAGAAGCTTATTTTTAAGACGGTTAACTGAGGGCGATTCTGATTCCTATGTTAATATTTTGTTTTTCTGTTCAGCTATTGTCTGGTACTCTCCTGAATTCACAATCAGAGGCAAAGCTAAGCAATGTGATTAACATTTGCTAAGTCTGAGTGTGAGAGGGCAGCTGGTTTATTATAGAGGATCTCTAGATCCCCTACTGAATGCAAAATAATGCAACAGCTCTCACTGGTGACAGACAACATTGAACTGATCAAACTAACCTCAACGCAGATTCACCAATCAAATAAAGGCAATTATCACACAGACTGAGGTGGTCACTTCATATAACACTGACACATCCAGCCACTCAAAATCATACAGCCTCAATTATTGAAAGAAGTGACCCACAGGAAATCCTATAGTTAGACTGTGACAACACAGGGAGCAGCAGATGATAAGAATCAAAAATTAACAGTCATTTGGTAATACAAAACTTGAGTGTTGCTGAAAAAAGGAACATTCCTATCAAAGCTTTTTGCCTTGCACTCATCAGGTCAATTCGTAAGAAAATACCGATGTCGAGGAAACAACATATTGATACTGTATGAGAAAAGCATGCTGATTTGTTGGCAAGTAGACTCTGGTCAAGGACTTGCCATGGCAAAAGCACCAGTTGATGGTGACTGACAGTTAACTGCCAAGCATTGTTTAAAATTTAAACCAGGCAGTTTGACTCTGATTGGTCAAGATATTGTATTAAGGAATGAGTCAGTGAATGGATGTCACATATTTTGTTTAGCTGAAACAGGCTGAATGTGTGTTCATGTTTTTTGTCTGTAAAGAACAGGGCCCTGTGTATTAATATATGTAGCTTCCAGTACAGGCAAATGCACCACACTGTGAGCCCTACTAACAATCTTAAATTGGTTGTCAGCGTAATTCTTAGCACATGGAAGATTATTTATTAAATGTTGTCCAATCACAGAATCACATCTAATGTTGGACTTTGTGTTTTGAGTTTTGTAAGTATGGGCTGGTTGGGTACAGTCTGTACCCTGTCCAATGTGAACAGCGGCTGGCACAGGCTGTTTGATACGATCCGCCAGTCTTTGGGGACATACGGCCTACATACCTAACATCACACTGACACTGAAATTCATATACCACATCACCCATTTGTGTGATAGGCAGAATGTCTTTTTGGCTTGATGGCAGCATCCTGTTAATGGTGAATACCACTCGTGTTGCTACTGCATAGTAGCAGCATGAAACAGCTAGCTTCACCTGTTACTCACATTTTTGAGATACCTTAATCTGAGGTAGACTGGGCAATTTTCAGGACGGAAAGTACCAGCCTTAGATCCGTTGATGGGTTTGCATGATATACAGTGTGAAATGATACTGATCAGGGTAGCCATTATCCCACTATCCATAGCTAACCAGAATCGAGGAATTTGGGGGTCTTCTATACAGAATAACAGGTAACCGGGTGGTGGACTACAGACTGGAATCCAATTGAGGTATTTGGGGTGGTTTATATATAGAATAACAGACAGCTGGTGGGGTTGACTACAGACTGGAATCTAATCGAGGGGTTCGGGGTGGTTTATATATAGAATAACAGATACCTAGGAGTGAGTTACAGACTGGAACCTAATCGAGGTGTTTGGAGGGTTTATATATAGAATAATAGATACCTGGGAGTGAGTTACATACTGGAATCTAATCGAGGGGTTCGGGGTGGTTTATATATAGAATAACAGATACCTAGGAGTGAGTTACAGACTGGAATCTAATCGAGGTGTTTGGAGGGTTTATATATAGAATAATAGATAACTGGGAGTGAGTTACATACTGGAATCTAATCGAGGGGTTCGGGGGGTTTATATATAGAATAATAGATACCTGGGAGTGAGTTACAGACTGGAATCTAATTGAGGGTTTCAGGGGGGTTTATATATAGAATAACAGATACCCAGGTGTGAATTACAGACGGAATCTAATCGAGGGGTTCTCAGTGGTTATCTATGCCCTTTGATTGCTTGGCATTGACTCTCTATCACCACTTCTGACACTTGATGGTGAAAGGTCAAGCCTCAGAAAGCCATGGACAGGAAGGCTGAGCTGGTACCCTGGTTTGCATGTTCGCGGTGATGTTCCCGTGCTCCAGAACAAGTCTAATTAATGTCAGCTTATTAATGCCGATGATGGATGTTCTGTCAAACTGTGAATACATGGTGTTGGAGTGTGACAAACTGACAGACCTGCCTCCTGCATGTCATTAACTTTCTGCAGCCATTTACAAATGGGCCGCAGGGATATAACACTGAGCTTGAACTGCAGTGTGGATTCTGCCTGATGTCAGCGATGTGCGGGGAGTTAAAAAGCTGGTGTGGAGGGACAGCCAGCACTCTGGGCTGCCAACCTCACCCTGCAGGTCCTGACCTGTCTACCGTGCTTTGTGCCTTCACCAGTGCCAATCCTGCCCTCTCCTGGGAACCAGTTCCTGCTTTCCATTATCAGGTCTCTTCTCCAGTGTGAAGTGCCTCATTATCACCTCCAGTTTGTAGTAATAGTGATGATGATGTGATCTGTTAACCCTCAGCACTTGACATTGTAACAACAGCTTCCATTAACAGGCTGCAAACTACAGAAAGATCGAACTAGACCAAGGGACAGGAGGGGGGCACAAAATCTCACTTTGTTCATCTTCGGCAGCTGTGTTTTGGGAAAAGGAGGAGGGCAAGCCTGCACATCTGGAAATAGTCTTCTCAGCGCAGACAACCCCAAGTCCGCAGCACCCACTACCTGCAGCTGCAGAGTGCCTAGTCCATCCAGTAACTGTCCAGTGTCTGCCCAGTGTCTGTCCAGTGTCTGCCCAGTGCCTGTCCAGTGTCTATCCAGTGTCTGTCCAGTACCTGCCCAGTGTCTGTCCAGTGTCTGCCCAGTGTCTGTCCAGTGTCTGTCCAGTACCTGCCCAGTGTCTGTCCAGTACCTGCCCAGTGTCTGCCCAGTGTCTGTCCTGTACCTGCCCAGTGTCTGTCCAGTGTCTGCCCAGTGTCTGCCCAGTGTCTGTCCAGTGTCTGTGCAGTGTCTGCCTAGTGTCTGTCCAGTGTCTGTCCAGTACCTGCCCAGTGTCTGTCCAGTGTCTGCCCAGTGTCTGCCCAGTGTCTGTCCAGTGTCTGTCCAGTACCTGCCCAGTGTCTGTCCAGTGTCTGTCCAGTGTCTGCCCAGTGTCTGTCCAGTGTCTGACCAGTGTCTGTCCAGTGTCTGTCCAGTACCTGCCCAGTGTCTGTCCAGTGTCTGCCCAGTGTCTGTCCAGTGTCTGTTCAGTGTCTGCCCAGTGTCTGCCCAGTGTCTGTCCAGTGTCTGCCCAGTGTCTGTCCAGTACCTGTCCAGTGTCTGCCCAGTATCTGTCCAGTGTCTGCCCAGTGTCTGTCCAGTGTCTGCCCAGTGTCTGTCCAGTGTCTGTCCAGTACCTGCCCAGTGTCTGTCCAGTGTCTGCCCAGTGTCTGTCCAGTGTCTGTCCAGTGTCTGCCCAGTATCTGTCCAGTGTCTGTGCAGTGACTGCCCAGTGTCTGCCCAGTGTCTGTCCAGTGTCTGCCCAGTGTCTGCCCAGTACCTGCCCAGTGTCTGCCCAGTGTCTGTCCAGTACCTGCCCAGTGTCTGCCCAGTACCTGCCCAGTGTCTGTCCAGTGTCTGCCCATATCTGCCCAGTGTCTGTCCAGTGTCTGTCCAGTATCTGTCCAGTGTCTGCCCAGTGTCTGTCCAGTGTCTGTCCAGTGTCTGTCCAGTATCTGCCCATATCTGCCCAGTGTCTGCCCAGTGTCTATCCAGTATCTGCCCAGTGTCTGCCCAGTGTCTGTCCAGTATCTGCCCATATCTGCCCAGTGTCTGCCCATATCTGCCCAGTGTCTGCCCATATCTGCCCAGTGTCTGTCCAGTGTCTGTTCAGTATCTGCCCAGTGTCTGTCCAGTACCTGTCCAGTGTCTGCCCAGTATCTGTCCAGTGTCTGCCCAGTGTCTGTCCAGTGTCTGCCCAGTGTCTGTCCAGTGTCTGTCCAGTACCTGCCCAGTGTCTGTCCAGTGTCTGTCCAGTGT
This sequence comes from Carcharodon carcharias, assembly GCF_017639515.1. NCBI lineage: Eukaryota > Metazoa > Chordata > Chondrichthyes > Lamniformes > Lamnidae > Carcharodon > Carcharodon carcharias. Next base: position 5,524,252 of record NC_054478.1, on the reverse strand, counting down.
CTGTCCAGTGTCTGTCCAGTGCCTGTCCAGTGTCTGCCCAGTATCTGTCCAGTGTCTGTGCAGTGTCTGCCCAGTGTCTGCCCAGTGTCTGTCCAGTGTCTGCCCAGTGTCTGCCCAGTGTCTGTCCAGTATCTGTCCAGTGTCTGCCCAGTGTCTGCCCAGTGTCTGTCCAGTGTCTGTCCAGTGTCTGCCCAGTACCTGCCCAGTGTCTGTCCAGTACCTGCATAGTGTCTGCCCAGTACCTGCCCAGTGTCTGTCCAGTGTCTGCCCATATCTGCCCAGTGTCTGTCTAGTGTCTGTCCAGTATCTGTCCAGGGTCTGCCCAGTGTCTTCACAGTGTCTGTCCAGTATCTGCCCATATCTGCCCAGTGTCTATCCAGTATCTGCCCAGTGTCTGCCCAGTGTCTGTCCAGTATCTGCCCATATCTGCCCAGTGTCTGCCCATATCTGCCCAGTGTCTGCCCAGTGTCTGCCCAGCACCTGCCCAGTATCTGCCCAATGTCTGCCCAGCACCTGCCCAGTATCTGCCCAGTGTCTGTCCAGTATCTGCCCATATCTGCCCAGTGTCTGCCCAGTGTCTGCCCAGTGTCTGCCCAGTACCTGCCCAGTGTCTGTCCAGTATCTGCCCAGTGTCAGCCCAGTGTCTGCCCAGTACCTGCCCAGTGTCTGTCCAGTGTCTGTCCAGTATCTGTCCAGTGTCTGCCCAGTATCTGCCCATAACTGCCCAGTGTCTGCCCAGTGTCTGTCCAGTATCTGCCCAGTATCTGTCCAGTACCTGCCCAGTATCTGTCCAGTGTCTGCCCAATGTCTGCCCAGTATCTGCCCAGTACCTGCACAGTGTCTGCCCAGTATCTGTCCAGTACCTGCCGAGTATCTGTCCAGTGCCTGTCCAGTATCTGCCCAGTACCTGCCCAGTATTTGTCCAGTCTCCACCCAGTGTCTGTCCAGCCAGTGTCTGCCCAGTTTCTGCTCAGTGAATGCCCAGTACCTGCCCAATGTCTGCCCAGTATCTGCCCAGTGTCTGTCCAGTGTCTGCCCAGTATCTGTCCAGTGTCTGCCCAGTATCTGTCCAGTGTCAGCCCAGCGTCTGCCCAGTGTCTGGCCAGTGTCTGCCCAGTACCTGCCCAGTGTCTGTCCAGTGTCTGTCCAGTGTCTGCCCAGTATCTGTCCAGTGTCTGCCCAGTGTCTGTCCAGTACCTGCCCAGTACCTGCGCAGTACCTGCCCAGTGTCTGCCCAGTATCTGTCCAGTGTCTGTCCAGTATCTGCCCAGTATCTGTCCAGTGTCTGTCCAGTACCTGCCCAGTGTCTGTCCAGTGTCTGCCCAGTAACTGTCCAGTGTCTACCCAGTGTCTGCCCAGTATCTGTCCAGTACCTGCCCAGTGTCTGTCCAGTGTCTGCCCAGTAACTGTCCAGTATCTGCCCAATGTCTGTCCAGCGTCTGCCCAGTATCTGCCCAGTGTCTGTCCAGTGTCAGCCCAGTGTCTGTCCAGTGTCAGCCCAGTGTCTGTCCAGTGTCTGCCCAGTATCTGCCCAATGTCTGTCCAGTGTCTGTCCAGTGTCAGCCCAGTGTCTGCCCAGTGTCAGCCCAGTGTCAGTCCAGTGTCTGCCCAGTGTCTGTCCAGTGTCTGCCCAGTATCTGCCCAGTGTCTGCCCAGTGTCTGCCCAGTACCTGCCCAGTACCTGCCCAGTGTCTGCCCAGTGTCTGCCCAGTGTCTGTCCAGTGTCTGCCCAGTACCTGCCCAGTGTCAGCCCAGTATCTGCCCAGTGTCTGTCCAGTGTCAGCCCAGTGTCTGTCCAGTGTCTGCCCAGTATCTGCCCAGTATCTGCCCAGTGTCTGTCCAGTGTCTGCCCAGTGTCTGCCCAGTGTCTGTCCAGTGTCTGCCAGTTTTCCTAATCTGTTGTTTTGGCCTGAGCGCCACCCAAAAGCCCAACTCTGAATGAAGTTTTCCCAAGACAAACGCTTTTGCCTCTCCACTCTCCCTCTGCCCTCCCCTCACCCACAACATGACTTTAATTTTAAAAAGCTGCTCTAAGCCTCTCTCAAAAATACATCAGAGAACCTTACATTGAATTAATATCTAACCACTTAGTTTGAGATGAAGGACATGCTATTGTCTAGATCAGTAATTTACAGCACAGGTCACGGAACTTGATGAAAGGTCGTTGACCTGAAACCTTAACCCTGTCTCTCTCCCTACAGATGCTGCCAGACCTGCTGAGCATTGCCAGCACTTTCTGTTTTTATTTTCACTGACTAGCCTTGCATGTGGGGAAGAGGGACATGTCGCCTTATAGTCATGGAGCTAAAGAGATAAGAATTGCAATGAAATTGAAATGACATTTCATAACTTCGGGACATGTTAAAGTTCTCCATATTGAAGTGTAGTCACTGGTGTAAAGTGGGAGTGGCAACAGGCATTCTGTGCACAGCAAGAGTAAAACGTTCTGGCCTGAGACAGGGGCTGGATGGGGTCAGTACCACGGTGGCAGGAGTCAGGGTGAGGGTTAGCGTTGAAAGAGTTACGGTAATTTGCAGTGGATCTGAGCAGGTTGGGGGAGAGTGAACTCATTGAAATAACCAGGAATGTGGGGAAGGGAAGGGATGGGGTCCCACTCACAGAGATGCACAGCTTGTTGCTGAGTAAGATTAATGTGCAGAGTCTAGAAAAAAGGTTGACCACTGGAAACGATGTAAATGAGCAGTGAAGCGGGGAGTTCAGCGAGCCACCAGCCGATCAGCAGATTCTTCCGTCTATAGTGACAGGCAATTAATGCAGAGGAAAGGAGCACAGCACAAAAACACCACTGAGAAAAAGCTTGCCATACTGCACTGTGGATAAGGGGACATTGGTGAGCAGGGAGGCAGGAGCATTTGGCTTGTGCTCACTGACCCCACTCACAATGTAAACTTCTTCCCAAATTCTTCCTGTAGAAGGGAAGCCGATTTCGGTTTTTATACTACTGGTCAGGAGCTCAGTGTAACACAAAGCGCTTTACACCTGATGGAGTCCTCTGGAAGAATAGTAATTCTTGTAATGTGGCAAACGTGGCAGCCGATTTGTGCAGAGCAAGATCCCACAAATAGCAATGTGATAACCATCAATAATAATGATCTGGTGACCCCTGTTGAGGGGGAAATATTGTTCCAGGATGCTGTCAAATAGTTCCCTCTTGTTTAAATACAGAGGACAAACATCTTTTCTGAAATATGGCACATCTGACAATGCAGCACTCCCTCAGTACTGACCCTGTGACAGTGCAGCACTCCCTCAGTGCTGACCCTGTGACAGTGCAGCACTCCCTCAGTGCTGACCCACTGACAGTGCAGCACTCCCTCAGTACTGACCCTCTGACAGTGCAGCACTCCCTCAGTACTGTCCCTCTGACAGTGCAGCACTCCCTCAGGACTGACCCTCTGACAGTGCAGCACTCCCTCAGCACTGACCCAATTTGATCGAGTTTTTTGAGGAGGTAACAAGGAGTGTTGATGAGAGTAATGCATTTGATGTGGTCTACATGGACCTTAGGAAGTCTTTTGATAAGATCCCTCATGGCAGACTGGTCAAGAAAGTAAGAGCCCATGGGATCCAAGGCAAAGTGGCACATTGGATCCAAAATTGGCTGAGAGGCAGGAAGCAGAGGGTGATGGTAGAGGGATGTTTCTGTGACTGGAAGCCTGTTTCTAGTGGGGTTCCACAGGGCTTGGTGCTGAGTCCCTTGCTGTTTGTGATGTACATAAATGATTTGGACTTAAATGTAGGGGGTATGATCAAGAAGTTCGCAGATGACTTGAAAATTGTTCGGGTGGTAAATAGTGAGGAGGATAGCTGTAAACTGCAGGAGGATATCAATGGACTGGTCAGGTGGGCAGAGCAGTGGCAAATGGAATTCAACCCGGAAAAGTGAGAGGTAATGCACTTGGGGAGGGTAACAAGGCAAGAGATTACACTATGAATGGTAGGACCCTGGAAAGTACTGAAGATCAGAGGGACCTTGGTGTGTATGTCCACAGATCCCTGAAGGTAGCAGGGCAGGTAGATAAGATGGTTAAGAAGGCTTATGGGATACTTGCCTCTATTAGCCGAGGCATAGAATACAAGAGCAGGGAGGTTATGTTGGAACTGTATAAAATGCTGGTTAGGCCACAGCTGGAGTACTGTGTGCAGTTCTGGTCATCACATTATAGGAAGGATGTGATTGCACTGGAGAGGGTGCAGAGGAGATTTACCAGGATGCTGCCTGGGCTGGAGGGTCGGAGCTATGAGGAAAGATTGGATAGGCTGGGGTTGTTTTCCTTGGAGCAGCGAAGGTTGAGAGGGGACCTGGTAGAGGTGTATAAGATTATGAGGGACATAGATAGGGTGGGTAGGAAGGCACTTTTTCCATTAGTGGAGGGGTCAATAACCAGGGGGCATAGATTTAAGGTCAGACGTAGAAAGCTAAGTGGGGAGTTGAGGAGAAATGTTTTCACCCAGAGGGTGGTGGGAGTCTGGAACTCACTGTCTGAAAAGGTGGCTGAGTGAGAAACTCTTGTAACATTTAAGAAGTATTTGGATATTCACTTGCGTTGCCGTAGTCTCCAGGGCTATGGGCGAAGTACTGGAAAAGGGGATTAATGTAGTCAGATCTTTGTTGACCGGCATAGACATGATGGGCCGAATAGCTTCCTTGTGCTGTAAACGTCTTTGATTCCATGAGAATATGAGATCCTGGCCTTGCAGGTATTGGAATCCCAGTGGGATAGTTCGGAGAGCTGACCACTCTCAGCAACACCACAAAGCAATTCCTGAAAGTTTTTGGCAGTTTGTCATTTCCCAGAGGATTTTAACTGAACTCAGACCCAGGGAGAAGCAGCTTCATGGCAATTGTGAGGGGAGCTATGAGTAAAATGTGCTTTTCCCTATGGAGCTGGGAGATTTAAATCCCCACTACACCAGCGAGGACCAACCAACTGGCCAACAATCTCACTCTAAAGGGAGCAGCCTCCTTCACCACTGAGACCCAGACTCTTTGCTGCCATAATGTTCCTCTCCCACAAGGGGAGTTTCTGCTTCCCCAGTGGAGCACTCACCCTTGGCAATTAGACAGTTAATTACCCTGGAAGCACAGCCAATGCTGATTGTGGACAGAACAATATCCAGACACTTACAAATCCCTAAGCCACCAAATACAGGGAGCATCCTCACACACAGCTCACACGTAGGGTCAGAGCAGGATATCAGGGCCCCAGCTACTGCCCGGAAAATTGTTCCCCCACACCAGCCCCCATGCCACTCCTCCCCCACCCCTCACCCTTTGACCAAGAGCCTGTCTAATCAGGAGCTGCCACTTTCAGCACTAAATCTACTGGAAAGCTGAATTAAAAACAGGAAATGATGGAAATCGACATCAGGTCTGGCAATAGCAGTGGAGAGACAAACAGAGCTAATGTTTCAGGTCAATCACCTTTCCAACAAAGATAATGATCGAGTTTGGCAGTGGGAGATAACATTCTGGCAATTTTACACCAAGCGCTTTGAAAATCACCTCGAATTATACCTTTCCACCAACCATCCCTTTCTCCATCAATCAGCCCCTGCTCTCTCTGGCTGTGAGAACCAGTTCAGTTCTGCTTCCAGCTCATTCTCTCCTTGTGTTTACAATGTCAGTTCTGTTGAAGAGTCATACGGACTCGAAACGTTAACTGTGTTCCTCTCTGCAGATGCTGCCAGACCTGCTGAGTTTTTCCAGCTATTTTTATTTTTGTACCTTACAACCTACCATGTGAGAGAGGGCATTTACACTCCCCCCACCTTCGGTGCTAAGCTGACCCCTTGGTTATGAGTGTGAGACCAGCGCAGATATACAGGCCGACAGGGGCTGGGGGTGGAGCGGAGTGGGAGGGGGGGGTTGTTATTCACTAGCACACTGAGCATAGTGGAGTGAATGAATTTTCATTATATTAATTGCAGGTGAAATTGTTTGGCTATTTAATCCTTAAGGTCTCTAAACACTCCATCTCCATCTGAATGTCAACTTTCATTCCCAAAGCAATCAACTTACAGGCAGTTGACCAGTTTGGCAGCTTACCAGTCCGCGGTTTGAATAACAGGGAGATGGCTTAGAACAGGCCTGAGGTTTCTGAGCGAGAGTGTTCTGGGAGTTAATGGTATTCAGTACAGAGGACTGCAGTCAGAGAGCGATGTCTTCCAGATATTGATCAGTAGATGGATTACAGGAATAACCAGCTGGCTGTTTTCAGGAAGCTGTTACTTGTTACAAAGACAGGTAACAGTTCCAATCAGACCCAGCATCCACTCAAAGACAGAGAGAAAATACAAAGTCTGAGTGAAATGGACCTTGATGTTTTAACATTGGGCTGCAACAAGACAGAATTAGTTCAGGAGTAGGTCCAACTACAGCGGTCAAAAAACCAAAGTCAACATTTGGAACTCAAATAGGTCACAGGAAAGAAAGACTCACATTTAAAAACTGCTCTTCGTAACCCCAGGCCTCCCAAAGGCATTAACAACCAAACAATTACTTTTTTGAAATAACAGCAGAAAACACTGGAAAAACTCAGCCGGTCTGGCAGCATCTGTGGAGAGAGAAACAGCGTTAACGTTTTGAGTCCGTATGACTCTTTATGGCTTCTTCTCTGAAGTCGGGACATACAAACTCGAAACGTTAACTCTGTTTCTCTCTCCACAGATGCTGCCAGACCGGCTGAGTTTTTCCAGTGTTTTCTGCTTTTCTTTCAGATTTCCAGCATCTGTAGTATTTTGCTTTTAATTACATTTTAGAAGTGCAGTCACAATTGTGATGTTGGAAAAGCAACTGCCATTTTGTGCACAGCAAGACCCCACAAACAACAAAGTAGCAATGAACAAATAATCTGTTCTTTGAAATGTTGATTGAGCGATAAATATTGGCCAAGGCACTGGTGAGATAGCCCCTGCTCTTCTCAAAAACAGCGCTACAGGATCATTTACATCCACCTACACAGGCAGATAATTAAAGTCTCATCCAAAAGACAGCACCTCTGACAGTGCAGCACTCCCTCAGTATTGGTTCTTTGACAGTGCAGCACTCCCTCAGTACTGACCCTCTGACAGTGCAGCACTCCCTCAGTACTGACCCTCTGACACTGCAGCACTCCCTCAGTACTGACCCTCCAACAGTGCAGCTCTCGCTCAGTACTGACCCTTCGACGATGCAGCACCCCCTCAGTACTGACCCTCTAACAATGCAGCACTCCCTCAGTACTGACCCTCTGACAGTGCAGCACCCCCTCAGTACTGACCCTCCGATGATACAGCACTCCCTCAGTTCTGACCCTCTGACCGTGCAGCACACCCTCAGCACTGACTCTCTGACTGTGCTGCACTGTCTCAGACATGCTTCAATGTGTCAGCCTTGATTTATGTGCTCCAGCCCTGATGTGTCACTTGAACCTGGAACCTTGTGACTTGGGCTATTGATCCACTGGCAAAACAGTGTAGGAAACAAAAAACCTCACAGCTCGGGACACTGCTGAACTGGGAGGGGCGTACTCTAACCCTGTGCTGTACCTGTCCTGGGAGTGTTTGATGGGGACAGTGTAGAGGGAGCTTTACTCTGTATCTAACCCCGTGCTGTACCTGTCCTGGGAGTGTTTGATGGGGACAGTGTAGAGGGAACTTTACTCTGTATCTAACCCCGTGCTGTACCTGCCCTGGGAGTGTTTGATGGGGACAGTGTAGAGGGAGATTTACTCTGTATCTAACCCCGTGCTGTACCTGTCCTGGGAGTGTTGGATGGAGACGGTGTAGAGGGATCTTTACTCTGTATCTAACCCCGTGCTGTACCTGTCCTGGGAGTGTTTGATGGGGACAGTGTAGAGGGAGATTTACTCAGTATCTAACCCCGTGCTGTACCTGTCCTGGGAGTGTTTGATGGGGACAGTGTAGAGGGAGATTTACTCTGTATCTAACCCCGTGCTGTACCTGTCCTGGGAGTGTTTGATGGGGACAATGTAGAGGGAGCTTTACTCTGTATCTAACCCCGTGCTGTACCTGTCCTGGGAGTGTTTGATGGGGACAGTGTAGAGGGAGATTTACTCTGTATCTAACCCCGTGCTGTACCTGTCCTGGGAGTGTTTGATGGGGACAGTGTAGAGGGAGCTTTACTCTGTATCTAACCCTGTGCTGTACCTGTCCTGGGAATGTTTGATGGGGACAGTGTAGAGGGAGATTTACTCTGTATCTAACCCCGTGCTGTACCTGTCCTGGGTGTGTTTGATGGGGACGGTTTAGAGGGAGCTTTACTCTATATCTAACCCTGTGCTGATTTTGTCCTGGGAGTGTTTGATGGGAACAGTGTAGAGAGATGTTCAATTCCCTTTACACTTTCACAACATGTGGTTTAGGTACACTCACAGTGCACTTATGGAAGGCATTCCAAGTTTTTGAACTGGTGCCAGTGATGGAACAGCGATATAGTTTCCAGTTAGGAGAGTGTATGGTTTGATGGGGACTTGCAGGTGTTGGTACCTTAAATCTGTCTCCCCTGGTTATTGACCCTCCTGCCTCTGGCATCAGTTTCTGCTTATTTACTCTGTTCAAACCCTGAATACCTCTATTAAATCTCCCCTTCATCTGCTCTGCCCTAAGCAGTATTATCCCAGCTTCTGCAGTCTCTCCATTGAACTAACTTACCTCATCTCTGATACAATTCTTGTAAAACTCTCACTTTGACATTCCTCCTAAAGTGTGGAGTCCAGAACTGAACTCAACATTCCAGCTGGTGCTCAACCATTTTACTATTAGCTCTGAAGAAGGGTCATACGGACTCAAAACGTTAACTCTATTCTCCTCTCCACAGATGCTGCCAGACCTGCTGAGTTTTTCCAGCATTTTCTGGCTTTTGTTTACCGTTACTTTTTGCTTTTCTACTTTATGTCTGTGTTAATAATGCCGGGGATGCTACATGCTGAGGAAGTATTAATACGTTGTGTAAACACAGGCCTATCTTCTCCTAACCTGCCGATAATTGTAGATTTGGAATCCAGACGGTGAAAGGTTCTGCAGAATGTTGATGAGTTTGGCTCGTCTGCTATTTATCTTGTGATCTTATTGAACAAGGCTGTTGAGTGTATTTCATTAGCTTTTGGGGAAAACAAATCAATCCTCAGAACAGCACGTGAATTAGACTTTGACCTTCAACCTCTGGGGCCTAGCAGCCAATCGTAGATGAGGCCAATAAAGTGAAGGACCCCTCTGGCTGTCACCTAGAATAACTCGATGTGTCACCAGTCTCAACACAGCTCCTGATGGTAACAGCAGCCATCTATAATTCAGTACAACACACTCATAAATTATCTTCCATTTTAGAGAGATCCTAGCAGCTGTTCAGAAGTAGCAGTGCAGAGAGAGGCAGAATAAAGATACCTTTACTTCACATTTAACCTGCCCCGCCCTTATTGCCCCTCTATTTCTCTCCCTCACTCCCCACACATGACCCCTGTAGTAATTATGGCTTTTTTTAGTGTACAATTTATTTTTAAGAATAATACTTGTTAAGGAAGATCACATGATCTGTGGTAACCAATAGGAGAGTAGCGCTTGCTAACTCAGAGTCAGTGTAGAGATAGAGTTGGAGTTGAAAGCACACGTGTAGTTGCTGCTGAGCATCTTGAAAATAAACTTAATGTTTCCATCCAAGAAGTATCTGTGGATCAACTGTATTACTAATAGTACAACAAGGCCACTCTACAACAAACTGGCGATGAGGATAAAACAGGACTGAACAGAAGAAATCAAGTTAGAAGGAACTTGGCACTGTACCTTGCCCAGTGATTGTGAGTAGCAAGCTCTATTACAATTGAAGAAGTTATCCCCTCTCAAAATGCCACAGTTTGGGAGAATTGATCATTTTGAACCAGCCACAGATGATTAGCCTCGTTACATAGAATGCCTCATGTTCTTTTTTCACGTGAACATGATTACGGGGGAAGAAAAGAGGCGAGCAATCCTCTTGAGTACTTCTGGGAGCAAAGCCTACCATTTGATTCAAAGTTTTATGTGCCCTATATTCAACAAATGTTGATGAATTGGTGAACCTCGTGAAGGGTCAATTTCAACCTAAGCCCTCAGTCACGATGCAGAGCTTCAGGTTTAATTCACAAAATAAATCCACAGGTAAGGCAATTACACACTACTTGGAAAATTTGAAGCATCGTGAGTTTGGTATGACTCCAAAATACATGCTCAAAGATTGTTTTGTGTGTGGTTTGAATGAGGACGCTATTCAGAAAAGATTATCGTCCGAAGTGAATCTGGATTTCAAGAAGGCGCTCGAGATAGCGCTGGCCATAGAAAGCACAGTAAGAGATTCAAAAACCATACAGGGCACATAACATGGCTCCATCCTCCACAGTGAGTGGGAAACCCCAGCTAAAAAGTACGCAAAAAAGTGAGACTCACCGAGAAGCGGGAAACAGCCCCCGCTAGCCAAAGAATAAAGAAAAATAACTGAGCAGCGAAATCAAGGAATAATTTTAACAGAGGTGGAAACAATTAGTCTTTTAGTGATTGGCAGTTTAAAGAAATTGGACGCTACCATTGTCACAGAAATGAACCTATGATGAGGCTGTGGAAGGAAAGATTCAGGCAGGCTTGTCAACAATGAAATCTACAATGTGGAAGTGTCTGAAACAACAAATTCAGAAATTTACTCACTGTTTAATCTGAAAGTTGGAAAGACAGAACCAATATTTGACACAGTGAAAGTAAATGGCAAACCTGTTAGAATGGAAGTGAATGCAGGAGTTTCCACTACAGTAACTGGGGAACATGCCTGCAGATATTTGAATAATGCTGAACACCAATTAAATTAAGAAGAACCAGCCGCCAAACTATAAACATATACAGGTGAAAACATTCAAGTAAAAGGCATAAGCAGGGTAACTGTCCATTATGGAAGCCAATTGGCAAAGCTGCCCTTGATGGTGGGAGCAGGTGAAGCCTCCTGGGGTGAAATTGGTTAAAGGAGATTCAGTTAGAATGGGCTGAGATTTTCCAGTTGAGGGCAAGTGGGTTACCAGAGCTACTTAGAAAGTACGTCTCTGTATTTAAGGATGAACTGGGGAAATCCAGGGCCTGCAGGCCAAGATTCATGTGGATCTGGAAGCAACCCCTCACTCCATGAAGGTGAGACCAGTGCCATATGTCCTGCCAACAAAAGTCGACATTGAACCGAACAGACTAGAGAAACTGGGCGTTATACAACATGTTCACTTCTCAGGATAGGCAGCACCCATAGTCTCCACCCTTAAACTCGACTAAAGTATCTGAATTTGTGGAGACTACAAACTGACGGTTAATAAAGTAGCTAAGCTAGACAAACACCCCATTCCAAAAATTGAAGACCTGTATACCACGCAGGCAGGAGGGACAGTGTACACAAAGCTTGACATGAGTCATGCTCATCAACAACTAGAGTTGGATAATGCCTCCCAGGAACTTGTCACAACTAATACCCTTAAAGGGTTGTACCAATATACATAATTATCTTTTGGTGTCTCCTCTGCTTGTGCCACCTTTCAGAGAACAATGGAAAGCAGACTCCAGGGACTGCCCCAGGTTGTAGACTATTTAGGCAATGTATTGTTGACAGGATTCACTGAAAAGAGCATTTGACAAATTTAGAGGAAGTCTTAAAACATTTCTTACAAGCTGGAGTACATCTAAAAAAAGAACAGTGCACATTCCAAGCGAGGGAGGCAATCTATTTGTGTCACTGGGTAGATTCACAGGGTCTCCACCCAGTTGAGGAGAAAGTGAGAGCCATAAGAGAGGCACCTGCACCACAGCTCAAATCATTCCGAGGAATGATCAACTATTCTGGGCAGTTCTCACCCAATTTCTCTCGAGTGCTGGCCCCACTACATTCTCCACTCGAAAAGAACCAAATTGGTCTTAGGAGGTGGCCCAGAAAGAAGCTTTCAAACAGGTGAAATAATTGTTGCACTCGTCCAATCTATGAGTGCATTATGACCAGATGAAAGAATTGGTAAAAACAAAAAACTGAGGATGCTGGAAATCCAAAACTAAAACAAAATTACCTGGAAAAACTCAGCAGGTCTGGCAGCATCGGCGGAGAAGAAAAGAGTTGACGTTTCGAGTTCTCATGACCCTTCAACAGAACTAGGTGAATCCCAGGAAGGGGTGAAATATAAGCTGGTTTAAGTTGGGGGGCTGGGATGGGTGGGTTTGGGTGGGGGGAGAAGGAGAGAAGTAGGGGGGGGGTATGGTTGTAGGCAAAAGCAGTGATAGAAGCAGATCATCAAAAGATGTCACAGACAGCAGAACAAAAGAACACATAGGTGTTGAAGTTGGTGATATTATCTAAACGAATGTGCTAATTAAGAATTGATGGTAGGGCGCTCAAGGTATAGCTCTAGTGGGGGTGGGGAGAGCATAAAAGATTTAAAAATATTTAAAAATAATGGAAATAGGAGGGAAAAAGAAAAATCTATATAATTTATTTGGAAAAAAAAAACAAAAGGAATGGGGAAGAAACAAAAGAGACAGATAGAAAAAGGCCTGTCCATCATCTTTAGTGTCAAGAAATTTCACCAATACATACACGGCACCATTTTGCAATTGTTTCAGACCATGAACCATTGCTAGGATTGTTTAGTGAGGATAAGACTAGACCATCCACTGCATCAGCAAGAACATAATGATGGACTTTAATTCTGGCAGCAAACAAATACACTTTCATACATAGACCTGGAAATCAAATGACAAACGCTGATGCCCTTAGTCGTTTGCCTTTACAGTAAAATGATGAACACGTCCCAGTACCACAGGAACTTGTTTCACTGTTAAATTTCTTAGATTCCTCGCTGGCATGTGCCGGGACCCAGTCTTATCTCAGGAATGAGAACAAGTGTTACAGGGTTGGTCACAGGAGCCCGTATCTGATGAAATGAAACTGTACTTCAGCAGAAGGCATGAAACAACCAGTCAGGTTGGCATGTTATTGTGGAGAGCACGAGTGACAGTTCCTCCAAAGGGAAGGGAGCCACTTTTAACTGAACTACACTGTGCCCATCCAGGAATTTCCCAAATGAAGACCATAGCACACAGCTACCTGTGGTGGCCAGGGGTGGGTGGTGAAATAGAGAGTTTAATAAAGTACTGTGTACAATGTCAGCAACTGCAAAAGGTGCCAGTGACAGCTCCATTACACCCATGGGTGTGGCTGGGTAGACCCTGGGTGCGGTTACACATTGACTATGTTGGACCTCTCCTGGGAACAGTGTTTCTGCTCATTGTCGATGCCCATTCACAATGGTTGGACGTGTACGAGGTGAAGTCACCAACGTCGGGCACTACAATTGAGAAACTACGTCAGAGTTTTGCCATTCACAGACTTGAAAGATCCAATTGGCGATTCCTTGGCAACCAAGTTGGCACACTTGCTTTTTCATTACAGGACTACCCCTCACACATCGACAGGTGTCACACCTGCAGAGTTATTGTTGAAACATCGTCTCAGGATGAGGTTGAGCTTAATAATGCTGAATTTAGAGGGGCAGGTGGGAAGGAGTCAGCGAAACCAGAAAACTAGACATGACTGGCATAGTCACAAGAGGAAATTTACCGTGGGAGAGACATTATACGTGGAGAGCTTTGGACAAGATCCAAAGTGGTTACCGGGTGAAGTAGGTGCGGTGACTGGACCTCTACCTTACCACATGGAGGTGGAAGGCCAGATCATCCATAAACATGGGGACCATTCAAGGAAGTGAGAGACAAATCATCAAGATTTGGTTCCACCAGTGACCATCAGCGGATCTGTGTTTCCTGTTGAGGCAACTCAACCCAGGACTGACATGTCTGATGTTCCTGTAAGAGTTGAGGATACAAAACCGCAAGTGCCCATCGAAGCACCTGATGTTCTGGTGAATCTGGAAAAGGAGGTTCCTGACAAAGAATCGGAAGTTGTGGATCTGTGACATTCCACACGGACCAGGAAACCACCTGAAAGACTAAACTTGTAAATTCCTGACCCACTTTAAATAATCTGTCCTCTTGAAAACTCTGTACTTGTACATATAATATGTATGGCTGAGTTAAAGGGGGAGGAATGTAATAATTATGGTTTTGTTTATTGTGTAATGTACCTTTAAGAGTAACACTTGTTAAGGAAGATCACATGATCTAAGCAATAGGAGAGTAGCACAGGCTTCCTCAGCAGTCAGTGTACAGATAGAGTTGGAGTTGAAAGCACACGTGTAGTTGCTGCTGTGAATATTGTAAATAAACTTAACGTTTCCACCCGAGTAGTGACTGCAGATAAACTCTATCACCAATAGTAGCAACTCGGCCACTCTTACATCACCCCATCTCTCACATTCCCTCACTTTCATTCGCTCCTCATCCTCAGGCCTTTTACTCCACAATCTTTAAGTCAATCTGGATCCTATTTCCTCCTGTCTGTTTTTGTTATCTGATTTTCTCATGGGATGTGGACGTCACTGACAATGTCAGCAATTATTCCCCATCCCTAGTTACCCTTGAACTGAGAGGCTTGCAAGGCTATTTCAGGAGGCAGTTAAGAGTAAACCACATTGCTGTAGGTTTGTAGTCACATGTAGGCCGGACCAGATAAGGACAGCAGATTTCCTTCCTGAAAGGACATTAGTGAAACAGAAATAGAAACAGAAAATGCTGGAAGAACTAAGCAGGTCTGGTGGCATCTGCAGAAAGAGAAACAGAGATAACATTTCGAGACTGCATGACTCTTGTTCAATGAACCAGTTGTGTTTTACAACAATTGACACTAGTATCATAATTACCTGGAAAAACTCAGCAGGTCTGGCAGCATCGGCGGAGAAGAAAAGAGTTGACGTTTCGAGTCCTTATGACCCTTCGACAGAACTTGCGTTCGAGTCCAAGAAAGAGTTGAAATATAAGCTGGTTTAAGGTGTGTGTGTGGGGGGCGGAGAGATAGAGAGACAGAGAGGTGGAGGGGGTTGGTGTGGTTGTAGGGACAAACAAGCAGTGATAGAAGCAGATCATCAAAAGATGTCAACGACAATAGTACAATAGAACACATAGGTGTTAAAGTTAAAGTTGGTGATATTGTCTAAACGAATGTGCTAATTAAGAATGGATGGTAGGGCACTCAAGGTATAGCTCTAGTGGGGTTTTTTTTTATTTTATATAATGGAAATAGGTGGGAAAAGGAAAATCTTTATAATTTATTGGGAAAAAAAAAGGGGGGAAACAGAAAGGGGGTGGGGATGGGGGAGGGGACTCACGACCTAAAGTTGTTGAATTCAATATTCAGTCCGGAAGGTTGTAAAGTGCCTAGTCGGAAGATGAGGTGTTGTTCCTCCAGTTTGCGTTGGGCTTCACTGGAACAATGCAGCAAGCAAGGACAGACATATGGGCAAGAGAGCAGGGTGGAGTGTTAAAATGGCAAGCGACAGGGAGGTTTGGGTCATTCTTGCGGACAGACCGCAGGTGTTCTGCAAAGCGGTCGCCCAGTTTACGTTTGGTCTCTCCAATGTAGAGGAGACCACATTGGGAGCAACGAATACAGTAGACTAAGTTGGGGGAAATGCAAGTGAAATGTTGCTTCACTTGAAAGGAGTGTTTGGATCCTTGGACGGTGAGGAGAGGGGAAGTGAAGGGGCAGGTGTTGCATCTTTTGTGTGGGCATGGGGTGGTGCCATAGGAGGGGGTTGAGGAGTAGGGGGTGATGGAGGAGTGGACCAGGGTGTCCCGGAGGGAGCGATCCCTACGGAATGCCGCCGGGGCGGGGTGAAGGGAAGATGTGTTTGGTGGTGACATCATGCTGGAGTTGGCGGAAATGGCGGAGGATGATCCTTTGAATGCGGAGGCTGGTGGGGTGATAAGTGAGGACAAGGGGGACCCTATCATGTTTCTGGGAGGGAGGAGAAGGCGTGAGGGCGGATGCGCGGGAGATGGGCCGGACACGGTTGAGGGCCCTGTCAACGACCGTGGGTGGAAAACATCGGTTAAGGAAGAAGGAGGACATGTCAGAGGAACTGTTTTTGAATGATGCATCATCACTGCTCGTTCCCATCATCACTGTTCCCATCATCACTGTTCCCATCATCACTGTTCCCATCATCACTGTTCCCATCATCACTGTTCCCATCATCACTGTTCCCATCATCACTACTCGTTCCCATCATCACTGTTCCCATCATCACTGTTCCCATCATCACTGTTCCCATCATCACTGTTCCCATCATCACTGTTCCCATCATCACTGTTCCCATCATCACTACTCGTTCCCATCATCACTGTTCCCATCATCACTGTTCCCATCATCACTGTTCCCATCATCACTGTTCCCATCATCACTGTTCCCATCATCACTGTTCCCATCATCACTGTTCCCATCATCACTGTTCCCATCATCACTGTTCCCATCATCACTGTTCCCATCATCACTGTTCCCATCATCACTGTTCCCATCATCACTGATCCCATCATCACTGTTCCCATCATCACTGTTCCCATCATCACTGTTCCCATCATCACTGTTCCCATCATCACTACTCGTTCCCATCATCACTGTTCCCATCATCACTGTTCCCATCATCACTGTTCCCATCATCACTGTTCCCATCATCACTGCTCGTTCCCATCATCACTGATCCCATCATCACTGTTCCCATCATCACTACTCGTTCCCATCATCACTGTTCCAATCATCACTGTTCCCATCATCAATGTTCCCATCATCACTGTTCCCATCATCACTGTTCCCATCATCACTGTTCCCATCATCACTGTTCCCATCATCACTGTTCCCATCATCACTGTTCCCATCATCACTACTCGTTCCCATCATCACTGTTCCCATCATCACTGTTCCCATCATCACTACTCGTTCCCATCATCACTGTTCCCATCATCACTGTTCCCATCATCACTGTTCCCATCATCACTGTTCCCATCATCACTGTTCCCATCATCACTGTTCCCATCATCACTGTTCCCATCATCACTGTTCCCATCATCACTGTTCCCATCATCACTGTTCCCATCATCACTGTTCCCATCATCACTGTTCCCATCATCACTGTTCCCATCATCACTGTTCCCATCATCACTACTCGTTCCCATCATCACTGTTCCCATCATCACTGTTCCCATCATCACTGTTCCCATCATCACTACTCGTTCCCATCATCACTGTTCCCATCATCACTACTCGTTCCCATCATCACTGTTCCCATCATCACTGTTCCCATCATCACTGTTCCCATCATCACTGTTCCCATCATCACTGTTCCCATCATCACTGTTCCCATCATCACTGTTCCCATCATCACTACTCGTTCCCATCATCACTGTTCCCATCATCACTGTTCCCATCATCACTGTTCCCATCATCACTGTTCCCATCTTCACTGTTCC
This sequence comes from Carcharodon carcharias, assembly GCF_017639515.1. Lineage (NCBI taxonomy): Eukaryota > Metazoa > Chordata > Chondrichthyes > Lamniformes > Lamnidae > Carcharodon > Carcharodon carcharias. Next base: position 5,506,822 of record NC_054478.1, on the reverse strand, counting down.
CATCATCACTGTTCCCATCATCACTGTTCCCATCATCACTGTTCCCATCATCACTGTTCCCATCATCACTGTTCCCATCATCACTACTCGTTCCCATCATCACTGTTCCCATCATCACTGTTCCCATCATCACTGTTCCCATCATCACTACTCGTTCCCATCATCACTGTTCCCATCATCACTGTTCCCATCATCACTGTTCCCATCATCACTACTCGTTCCCATCATCACTGTTCCCATCATCACTGTTCCCATCATCACTGTTCCCATCATCACTGTTCCCATCATCACTACTCGTTCCCATCATCACTGTTCCCATCTTCACTGTTCCCATCATCACTGTTCCCATCATTACTCGTTCCCATCATCACTGATCCCATCATCACTGTTCCCATCATCACTAATCGTTCCCATCATCACTGTTCCCATCATCACTGTTCCCATCATCACTGTTCCCATCATCACTACTCGTTCCCATCATCACTGTTCCCATCATCACTGTTCCCATCATCACTACTCGTTCCCATCATCACTGTTCCCATCATCACTACTCGTTCCCATCATCACTGTTCCCATCATCACTGTTCCCATCATCACTGTTCCCATCATCACTGTTCCCATCATCACTGTTCCCATCATCACTGTTCCCATCATCACTGTTCCCATCATCACTGTTCCCATCTTCACTGTTCCCATCATCACTGTTCCCATCATCACTGTTCCCATCATCACTGTTCCCATCATCACTGTTCCCATCATCACTGTTCCCATCATCACTGTTCCCATCATCACTGTTCCCATCATCACTGCTCGTTCCCATCATCACTGTTCCCATCATCACTGTTCCCATCATCACTGTTCCCATCATCACTGTTCCCATCATCACTGTTCCCATCATCACTGTTCCCATCATCACTGTTCCCATCATCACTGTTCCCATCATCACTACTCGTTCCCATCATCACTGTTCCCATCATCACTGTTCCCATCATCACTGTTCCCATCATCACTGTTCCCATCATCACTACTCGTTCCCATCATCACTGTTCCCATCATCACTATTCCCATCATCACTGTTCCCATCATCACTGTTCCCATCATCACTACTCGTTCCCATCATCACTGTTCCCATCATCACTGTTCCCATCATCACTGTTCCCATCATCACTACTCGTTCCCATCATCACTGTTCCCATCATCACTGTTCCCATCATCACTGTTCCCATCATCACTGTTCCCATCATCACTGTTCCCATCATCACTACTCGTTCCCATCATCACTGTTCCCAACATCACTGTTCCCATCATCACTGTTCCCATCATCACTGTTCCCATCATCACTGTTCCCATCATCACTACTCGTTCCCATCATCACTGTTCCCATCATCACTGTTCCCATCATCACTACTCGTTCCCATCATCACTGTTCCCATCATCACTGTTCCCATCATCACTGTTCCCATCATCACTGTTCCCATCATCACCTTTCAAATCATCACTGTTCCCATCATCACTGTTCCCATCATCACTGTTCCCATCATCACTGTTCCCATCATCACTGTTCCCATCATTACTGTTCCCATCATCACTGTTCCCATCATCACTGTTCCCATCATCACTACTCGTTCCCATCATCACTGTTCCCATCATCACTGTTCCCATCATCACTGTTCCCATCATCACTGTTCCCATCATCACTGTTCCCATCATCACTGTTCCCATCATCACTGTTCCCATCATCACTGTTCCCATCAGCACTGTTCCCATCATCACTACTCGTTCCCATCATCACTGTTCCCATCATCACTACTCGTTCCCATCATCACTGTTCCCATCATCACTGTTCCCATCATCACTGTTCCCATCATCACTGTTCCCATCATCACTACTCGTTCCCATCATCACTACTCGTTCCCATCATCACTGTTCCCATCATCACTGTTCCCATCATCACTGTTCCCATCATCACTGTTCCCATCATCACTGTTCCCATCATCACTACTCGTTCCCATCATCACTGTTCCCATCATCACTGTTCCCATCATCACTGTTCCCATCATCACTGTTCCCATCATCACTACTCGTTCCCATCATCACTGTTCCCATCATCACTGTTCCCATCATCACTGTTCCCATCATCACTGTTCCCATCATCACTGTTCCCATCATCACTGTTCCCATCATCACTGTTCCCATCATCACTGTTCCCATCATCACTGTTCCCATCATCACTGTTCCCATCATCACTACTCGTTCCCATCATCACTACTCGTTCCCATCATCACTGTTCCCATCATCACTGTTCCCATCATCACTGTTCCCATCATCACTGTTCCCATCATCACTACTCGTTCCCATCATCACTGTTCCCATCATCACTGTTCCCATCATCACTGTTCCCATCATCACTGTTCCCATCATCACTGTTCCCATCATCACTACTCGTTCCCATCATCACTGTTCCCATCATCACTGTTCCCATCATCACTACTCGTTCCCATCATCACTGTTCCCATCATCACTGTTCCCATCATCACTGTTCCCATCATCGCTGTTCCCATCATCACTGTTCCCATCATCACTGTTCCCATCATCACTGTTCCCATCATCACTGTTCCCATCATCACTGTTCCCATCATCACTGTTCCCATCATCACTGTTCCCATCATCACTGTTCCCATCATCACTACTCGTTCCCATCATCACTGTTCCCATCATCACTGTTCCCATCATCACTACTCGTTCCCATCATCACTGTTCCCATCATCACTGTTCCCATCATCACTGTTCCCATCATCACTACTCGTTCCCATCATCACTGTTCCCATCATCACTGTTCCCATCATCACTGTTCCCATCATCACTACTCGTTCCCATCATCACTGTTCCCATCATCACTGTTCCCATCATCACTGTTCCCATCATCACTGTTCCCATCATCACTGTTCCCATCATCACTACTCGTTCCCATCATCACTGTTCCCATCATTACTGTTCCCATCATCACTACTCGTTCCCATCATCACTGTTCCCATCATCACTGTTCCCATCATCACTGTTCCCATCATCACTGTTCCCATCATCACTGTTCCCATCATCACTGTTCCCATCATCACTGTTCCCATCATCACTGTTCCCATCATCACTGTTCCCATCATCACTGTTCCCATCATCACTGTTCCCATCATCACTACTCGTTCCCATCATCACTGTTCCCATCATCACTGTTCCCATCATCACTACTCGTTCCCATCATCACTGTTCCCATCATCACTGTTCCCATCATCACTGTTCCCATCATCACTGTTCCCATCATCACTGTTCCCATCATCACTGTTCCCATCATCACTGTTCCCATCATCACTGTTCCCATCATCACTACTCGTTCCCATCATCACTACTCGTTCCCATCATCACTGTTCCCATCATCACTGTTCCCATCATCACTACTCGTTCCCATCATCACTGTTCCCATCATCACTGTTCCCGTCATCACTGTTCCCATCATCACTGTTCCCATCATCACTGTTCCCATCATCACTGTTCCCATCATCACTACTCGTTCCCATCATCACTGTTCCCTTCATCACTACTCGTTCCCATCATCACTGTTCCCATCATCACTGTTCCCATCATCACTGTTCCCATCATCACTGTTCCCATCATCACTACTCGTTCCCATCATCACTACTCGTTCCCATCATCACTGTTCCCATCATCACTGTTCCCATCATCACTGTTCCCATCATCACTGTTCCCATCATCACTACTCGTTCCCATCATCACTGTTCCCATCATCACTGTTCCCATCATCACTGTTCCCATCATCACTGTTCCCATCATCACTACTCGTTCCCATCATCACTGTTCCCATCATCACTGTTCCCATCATCACTGTTCCCATCATCACTGTTCCCATCATCACTGTTCCCATCATCACTACTCGTTCCCATCATCACTGTTCCCATCATCACTGTTCCCATCATCACTGTTCCCATCATCACTGTTCCCATCATCACTGTTCCCATCATCACTGTTCCCATCATCACTGTTCCCATCATCACTGTTCCCATCATCACTGTTCCCATCATCACTGTTCCCATCATCACTGTTCCCATCATCACTGTTCCCATCATCACTGTTCCCATCATCACTGTTCCCATCATCACTGTTCCCATCATCATTGTTCCCATCATCACTGTTCCCATCATCACTGTTCCCATCATCACTGTTCCCATCATCACTGTTCCCATCATCACTGTTCCCATCATCACTGTTCCCATCATCACTACTCGTTCCCATCATCACTGTTCCCATCATCACTGTTCCCATCATCACTGTTCCCATCATCACTGTTCCCATCATCACTACTCGTTCCCATCATCACTGTTCCCATCATCACTGTTCCCATCATCACTGCTCGTTCCCATCATCACTGTTCCCATCATCACTGTTCCAATCATCACTGTTCCCATCATCACTGTTCCCATCATTACTGTTCCCATCATCACTGTTCCCATCATCACTGTTCCCATCATCACTGAACCCATCATCACTACTCGTTCCCATCATCACTGTTCCCATCATCACTGTTCCCATCATCACTGTTCCCATCATCACTGTTCCCATCATCACTACTCGTTCCCATCATCACTGTTCCCATCATCACTACTCGTTCCCATCATCACTGTTCCCATCATCACTGTTCCCATCATCACTGTTCCCATCATCACTGTTCCCATCATCACTGTTCCCATCATCACTGTTCCCATCATCACTGTTCCCATCATCACTACTCGTTCCCATCATCACTGTTCCCATCATCACTACTCGTTCCCATCATCACTGTTCCCATCATCACTGTTCCCATCATCACTGTTCCCATCATCACTACTCGTTCCCATCATCACTGTTCCCATCATCACTGTTCCCATCATCACTGTTCCCATCATCACTGTTCCCATCATCACTGTTCCCATCATCACTGTTCCCATCATCACTACTCGTTCCCATCATCACTGTTCCCATCATCACTGTTCCCATCATCACTGTTCCCATCATCACTGTTCCCATCATCACTGTTCCCATCATCACTGTTCCCATCATCACTACTCGTTCCCATCATCACTGTTCCCATTATCACTGTTCCCATCATCACTGTTCCCATCATCACTGTTCCCATCATCACTGTTCCCATCATCACTGTTCCCATCATCACTGTTCCCATCATCACTGTTCCCATCATCACTGTTCCCATCATCACTGTTCCCATCATCACTGTTCCCATCATCACTGTTCCCATCATCACTGTTCCCATCATCACTGTTCCCATCATCACTGTTCCCATCATCACTGTTCCCATCATCACTGTTCCCATCATCACTGTTCCCATCATCACTGTTCCCATCATCACTGTTCCCATCATCACTGTTCCCATCATCACTACTCGTTCCCATCATCACTGTTCCCATCATCACTGTTCCCATCATCACTGTTCCCATCATCACTGTTCCCATCATCACTACTCGTTCCCATCATCACTGTTCCCATCATCACTACTCGTTCCCATCATCACTGTTCCCATCATCACTGTTCCCATCATCACTGTTCCCATCATCACTACTCGTTCCCATCATCACTGTTCCCATCATCACTGTTCCCATCATCACTGTTCCCATCATCACTGTTCCCATCATCACTGTTCCCATCATCACTGTTCCCATCATCACTGTTCCCATCATCACTGTTCCCATCATCACTGTTCCCATCATCACTGTTCCCATCATCACTGTTCCCATCATCACTACTCGTTCCCATCATCACTGTTCCCATCATCACTGTTCCCATCATCACTGTTCCAATCATCACTGTTCCCATCATCACTGTTCCCATCATCACTGTTCCCATCATCACTGTTCCCATCATCACTGTTCCCATCATCACTGTTCCAATCATCACTGTTCCCATCATCACTGTTCCCATCATCACTGTTCCCATCATCACTGTTCCCATCATCACTGTTCCCATCATCACTACTCGTTCCCATCATCACTGTTCCCATCATCACTGTTCCCATCATCACTACTCGTTCCCATCATCACTGTTCCCATCATCACTGTTCCCATCATCACTGTTCCCATCATCACTGTTCCCATCATCACTGTTCCCATCATCACTGTTCCCATCATCACTGTTCCCATCATCACTGTTCCCATCATCACTACTCGTTCCCATCATCACTACTCGTTCCCATCATCACTGTTCCCATCATCACTGTTCCCATCATCACTGTTCCCATCATCACTGTTCCCATCATCACTGTTCCCATCATCACTGTTCCCATCATCACTGTTCCCATCATCACTGTTCCCATCATCACTACTCGTTCCCATCATCACTGTTCCCATCATCACTGTTCCCATCATCACTGTTCCCATCATCACTGTTCCCATCATCACTACTCGTTCCCATCATCACTGTTCCCATCATCACTACTCGTTCCCATCATCACTGTTCCCATCATCACTGTTCCCATCATCACTGTTCCCATCATCACTACTCGTTCCCATCATCACTGTTCCCATCATCACTGTTCCCATCATCACTGTTCCCATCATCACTGTTCCCATCATCACTGTTCCCATCATCACTGTTCCCATCATCACTGTTCCCATCATCACTGTTCCCATCATCACTGTTCCCATCATCACTGTTCCCATCATCACTGTTCCCATCATCACTACTCGTTCCCATCATCACTGTTCCCATCATCACTGTTCCCATCATCACTGTTCCAATCATCACTGATCCCATCATCACTGTTCCCATCATCACTGTTCCCATCATCACTGTTCCCATCATCACTGTTCCCATCATCACTGTTCCAATCATCACTGTTCCCATCATCACTGTTCCCATCATCACTGTTCCCATCATCACTGTTCCCATCATCACTGTTCCCATCATCACTACTCGTTCCCATCATCACTGTTCCCATCATCACTGTTCCCATCATCACTACTCGTTCCCATCATCACTGTTCCCATCATCACTGTTCCCATCATCACTGTTCCCATCATCACTGTTCCCATCATCACTGTTCCCATCATCACTGTTCCCATCATCACTGTTCCCATCATCACTGTTCCCATCATCACTACTCGTTCCCATCATCACTACTCGTTCCCATCATCACTGTTCCCATCATCACTGTTCCCATCATCACTGTTCCCATCATCACTGTTCCCATCATCACTGTTCCAATCATCACTGTTCCCATCATCACTGTTCCCATCATCACTGTTCCCATCATCACTACTCGTTCCCATCATCACTGTTCCCATCATCACTACTCGTTCCCATCATCACTGTTCCCATCATCACTGTTCCCATCATCACTGTTCCCATCATCACTGTTCCCATCATCACTGTTCCCATCATCACTGTTCCCATCATCACTGTTCCCATCATCACTGTTCCCATCATCACTGTTCCCATCATCACTGTTCCCATCATCACTACTCGTTCCCATCATCACTGTTCCCATCATCACTGTTCCCATCATCACTGTTCCCATCATCACTACTCGTTCCCATCATCACTGTTCCCATCATCACTGTTCCCATCATCACTGTTCCCATCATCACTGTTCCCATCATCACTGTTCCCATCATCACTGTTCCCATCATCACTGTTCCCATCATCACTGTTCCCATCATCACTACTCGTTCCCATCATCACTACTCGTTCCCATCATCACTACTCGTTCCCATCATCACTGTTCCCATCATCACTACTCGTTCCCATCATCACTGTTCCCATCATCACTGTTCCCATCATCACTGTTCCCATCATCACTGTTCCCATCATCACTGTTCCCATCATCACTCTTCCCATCATCACTGTTCCCATCATCACTGTTCCCATCATCACTGTTCCCATCATCACTGTTCCCATCATCACTGTTCCCATCATCACTGTTCCCATCATCACTGTTCCCATCATCACTGTTCCCATCATCACTGTTCCCATCATCACTACTCGTTCCCATCATCACTGTTCCCATCATCACTGTTCCCATCATCACTGTTCCCATCATCACTGTTCCCATCATCACTACTCGTTCCCATCATCACTGTTCCCATCATCACTACTCGTTCCCATCATCACTGTTCCCATCATCACTGTTCCCATCATCACTACTCGTTCCCATCATCACTGTTCCCATCATCACTGTTCCCATCATCACTACTCGTTCCCATCATCACTGTTCCCATCATCACTACTCGTTCCCATCATCACTGTTCCCATCATCACTGTTCCCATCATCACTGTTCCCATCATCACTGTTCCCATCATCACTGTTCCCATCATCACTGTTCCCATCATCACTGTTCCCATCATCACTGTTCCCATCATCACTACTCGTTCCCATCATCACTGTTCCCATCATCACTGTTCCCATCATCACTGTTCCCATCATCACTGTTCCCATCATCACTACTCGTTCCCATCATCACTGTTCCCATCATCACTACTCGTTCCCATCATCACTGTTCCCATCATCACTGTTCCCATCATCACTGTTCCCATCATCACTACTCGTTCCCATCATCACTGTTCCCATCATCACTGTTCCCATCATCACTGTTCCCATCATCACTACTCGTTCCCATCATCACTGTTCCCATCATCACTACTCGTTCCCATCATCACTGTTCCCATCATCACTGTTCACATCATCACTGTTCCCATCATCACTACTCGTTCCCATCATCACTGTTCCCATCATCACTACTCGTTCCCATCATCACTGTTCCCATCATCACTACTCGTTCCCATCATCACTACTCGTTCCCATCATCACTGTTCCCATCATCACTGTTCCCATCATCACTGTTCCCATCATCACTACTCGTTCCCATCATCACTGTTCCCATCATCACTGTTCCCATCATCACTGTTCCCATCATCACTGTTCCCATCATCACTACTCGTTCCCATCATCACTGTTCCCATCATCACTGTTCCCATCATCACTGTTCCCATCATCACTGTTCCCATCATCACTGTTCCCATCATCACTGTTCCCATCATCACTGTTCCCATCATCACTGTTCCCATCATCACTGTTCCCATCATCACTACTCGTTCCCATCATCACTGTTCCCATCATCACTGTTCCCATCATCACTGTTCCCATCATCACTGTTCCCATCATCACTGTTCCCATCATCACTGTTCCCATCATCACTGTTCCCATCATCACTACTCGTTCCCATCATCACTGTTCCCATCATCACTGTTCCCATCATCACTGTTCCCATCATCACTGTTCCCATCATCACTGTTCCCATCATCACTGCTCCCATCATCACTGTTCCCATCATCACTGTCCCCATCATCACTGTTCCCATCATCACTGTTCCCATCATCACTACTCGTACCCATCATCACTGTTCCCATCATCACTGTTCCCATCATCACTACTCGTTCCCATCATCACTGTTCCCATCATCACTGTTCCCATCATCACTACTCGTTCCCATCATCACTGTTCCCATCATCACTGTTCCCATCATCACTACTCGTTCCCATCATCACTGTTCCCATCATCACTGTTCCCATCATCAATGCTCGTTCCCATCATCACTGTTCCCATCATCACTGTTCCCATCATCACTGTTCCCATCATCACTGTTCCCATCATCACTGTTCCCATCATCACTTTTCCCATCATCACTGTTCCCATCATCACTGTTCCCATCATCACTGTTCCCATCATCACTACTCGTTCCCATCATCACTACTCGTTCCCATCATCAATGTTCCCATCATCACTGTTCCCATCATCACTGTTCCCATCATCACTGTTCCCATCATCACTACTCGTTCCCATCATCACTGTTCCCATCATCACTGTTCCCATCATCACTGTTCCCATCATCACTGTTCCCATCTTCACTGTTCCCATCATCACTGTTCCCATCATCACTGTTCCCATCATCACTGTTCCCATCATCACTGTTCCCATCATCACTGTTCCCATCATCACTACTCGTTCCCATCATCACTGTTCCCATCATCACTGTTCCCATCATCACTGTTCCCATCATCACTACTCGTTCCCATCATCACTGTTCCCATCATCACTGTTCCCATCATCACTGTTCCCATCATCACTACTCGTTCCCATCATCACTGTTCCCATCATCACTGTTCCCATCATCACTGTTCCCATCATCACTGTTGCCATCATCACTACTCGTTCCCATCATCACTGTTCCCATCTTCACTGTTCCCATCATCACTGTTCCCATCATTACTCGTTCCCATCATCACTGATCCCATCATCACTGTTCCCATCATCACTAATCGTTCCCATCATCACTGTTCCCATCATCACTGTTCCCATCATCACTGTTCCCATCATCACTACTCGTTCCCATCATCACTGTTCCCATCATCACTGTTCCCATCATCACTACTCGTTCCCATCATCACTGTTCCCATCATCACTACTCGTTCCCATCATCACTGTTCCCATCATCACTGTTCCCATCATCACTGTTCCCATCATCACTGTTCCCATCATCACTGTTCCCATTATCACTGTTCCCATCATCACTGTTCCCATCATCACTGTTCCCATCTTCACTGTTCCCATCATCACTGTTCCCATCATCACTGTTCCCATCATCACTGTTCCCATCATCACTGTTCCCATCATCACTGTTCCCATCATCACTGTTCCCATCATCACTGTTCCCATCATCACTGTTCCCATCATCACTGCTCGTTCCCATCATCACTGTTCCCATCATCACTGTTCCCATCATCACTGTTCCCATCATCACTGTTCCCATCATCACTGTTCCCATCATCACTGTTCCCATCATCACTGTTCCCATCATCACTGTTCCCATCATCACTACTCGTTCCCATCATCACTGTTCCCATCATCACTGTTCCCATCATCACTGTTCCCATCATCACTGTTCCCATCATCACTACTCGTTCCCATCATCACTGTTCCCATCATCACTATTCCCATCATCACTGTTCCCATCATCACTGTTCCCATCATCACTACTCATTCCCATCATCACTGTTCCCATCATCACTGTTCCCATCATCACTGTTCCCATCATCACTACTCGTTCCCATCATCACTGTTCCCATCATCACTGTTCCCATCATCACTGTTCCCATCATCACTGTTCCCATCATCACTGTTCCCATCATCACTACTCGTTCCCATCATCACTGTTCCCATCATCACTGTTCCCATCATCACTGTTCCCATCATCACTGTTCCCATCATCACTGTTCCCATCATCACTACTCGTTCCCATCATCACTGTTCCCATCATCACTGTTCCCATCATCACTACTCGTTCCCATCATCACTGTTCCCATCATCACTGTTCCCATCATCACTGTTCCCATCATCACTGTTCCCATCATCACCTTTCAAATCATCACTGTTCCCATCATCACTGTTCCCATCATCACTGTTCCCATCATCACTGTTCCCATCATCACTGTTCCCATCATTACTGTTCCCATCATCACTGTTCCCATCATCACTGTTCCCATCATCACTACTCGTTCCCATCATCACTGTTCCCATCATCACTGTTCCCATCATCACTGTTCCCATCATCACTGTTCCCATCATCACTGTTCCCATCATCACTGTTCCCATCATCACTGTTCCCATCATCACTGTTCCCATCAGCACTGTTCCCATCATCACTACTCGTTCCCATCATCACTGTTCCCATCATCACTACTCGTTCCCATCATCACTGTTCCCATCATCACTGTTCCCATCATCACTGTTCCCATCATCACTGTTCCCATCATCACTACTCGTTCCCATCATCACTACTCGTTCCCATCATCACTGTTCCCATCATCACTGTTCCCATCATCACTGTTCCCATCATCACTGTTCCCATCATCACTGTTCCCATCATCACTACTCGTTCCCATCATCACTGTTCCCATCATCACTGTTCCCATCATCACTGTTCCCATCATCACTGTTCCCATCATCACTACTCGTTCCCATCATCACTGTTCCCATCATCACTGTTCCCATCATCACTGTTCCCATCATCACTGTTCCCATCATCACTGTTCCCATCATCACTGTTCCCATCATCACTGTTCCCATCATCACTGTTCCCATCATCACTGTTCCCATCATCACTGTTCCCATCATCACTACTCGTTCCCATCATCACTACTCGTTCCCATCATCACTGTTCCCATCATCACTGTTCCCATCATCACTGTTCCCATCATCACTGTTCCCATCATCACTACTCGTTCCCATCATCACTGTTCCCATCATCACTGTTCCCATCATCACTGTTCCCATCATCACTGTTCCCATCATCACTGTTCCCATCATCACTACTCGTTCCCATCATCACTGTTCCCATCATCACTGTTCCCATCATCACTACTCGTTCCCATCATCACTGTTCCCATCATCACTGTTCCCATCATCACTGTTCCCATCATCGCTGTTCCCATCATCACTGTTCCCATCATCACTGTTCCCATCATCACTGTTCCCATCATCACTGTTCCCATCATCACTGTTCCCATCATCACTGTTCCCATCATCACTGTTCCCATCATCACTGTTCCCATCATCACTACTCGTTCCCATCATCACTGTTCCCATCATCACTGTTCCCATCATCACTACTCGTTCCCATCATCACTGTTCCCATCATCACTGTTCCCATCATCACTGTTCCCATCATCACTACTCGTTCCCATCATCACTGTTCCCATCATCACTGTTCCCATCATCACTGTTCCCATCATCACTACTCGTTCCCATCATCACTGTTCCCATCATCACTGTTCCCATCATCACTGTTCCCATCATCACTGTTCCCATCATCACTGTTCCCATCATCACTACTCGTTCCCATCATCACTGTTCCCATCATCACTGTTCCCATCATCACTACTCGTTCCCATCATCACTGTTCCCATCATCACTGTTCCCATCATCACTGTTCCCATCATCACTGTTCCCATCATCACTGTTCCCATCATCACTGTTCCCATCATCACTGTTCCCATCATCACTGTTCCCATCATCACTGTTCCCATCATCACTGTTCCCATCATCACTACTCGTTCCCATCATCACTGTTCCCATCATCACTGTTCCCATCATCACTACTCGTTCCCATCATCACTGTTCCCATCATCACTGTTCCCATCATCACTGTTCCCATCATCACTGTTCCCATCATCACTGTTCCCATCATCACTGTTCCCATCATCACTGTTCCCATCATCACTGTTCCCATCATCACTACTCGTTCCCATCATCACTACTCGTTCCCATCATCACTGTTCCCATCATCACTGTTCCCATCATCACTACTCGTTCCCATCATCACTGTTCCCATCATCACTGTTCCCATCATCACTGTTCCCATCATCACTGTTCCCATCATCACTGTTCCCATCATCACTGTTCCCATCATCACTGTTCCCATCATCACTGTTCCCATCATCACTACTCGTTCCCATCATCACTGTTCCCTTCATCACTACTCGTTCCCATCATCACTGTTCCCATCATCACTGTTCCCATCATCACTGTTCCCATCATCACTGTTCCCATCATCACTACTCGTTCCCATCATCACTACTCGTTCCCATCATCACTGTTCCCATCATCACTGTTCCCATCATCACTGTTCCCATCATCACTGTTCCCATCATCACTACTCGTTCCCATCATTACTGTTCCCATCATCACTGTTCCCATCATCACTGTTCCCATCATCACTGTTCCCATCATCACTACTCGTTCCCATCATCACTGTTCCCATCATCACTGTTCCCATCATCACTGTTCCCATCATCACTGTTCCCATCATCACTGTTCCCATCATCACTACTCGTTCCCATCATCACTGTTCCCATCATCACTGTTCCCATCATCACTGTTCCCATCATCACTGTTCCCATCATCACTGTTCCCATCATCACTGTTCCCATCATCACTGTTCCCATCATCACTGTTCCCATCATCACTGTTCCCATCATCACTGTTCCCATCATCACTGTTTCCATCATCACTGTTCCCATCATCACTGTTCCCATCATCATTGTTCCCATCATCACTGTTCCCATCATCACTGTTCCCATCATCACTGTTCCCATCATCACTACTCGTTCCCATCATCACTGTTCCCATCATCACTGTTCCCATCATCACTACTCGTTCCCATCATCACTGTTCCCATCATCACTGTTCCCATCATCACTGTTCCCATCATCACTGTTCCCATCATCACTACTCGTTTCCATCATCACTGTTCCCATCATCACTGTTCCCATCATCACTGCTCGTTCCCATCATCACTGTTCCCATCATCACTGTTCCAATCATCACTGTTCCCATCATCACTGTTCCCATCATTACTGTTCCCATCATCACTGTTCCCATCATCACTGTTCCCATCATCACTGAACCCATCATCACTACTCGTTCCCATCATCACTGTTCCCATCATCACTGTTCCCATCATCACTGTTCCCATCATCACTGTTCCCATCATCACTACTCGTTCCCATCATCACTGTTCCCATCATCACTACTCGTTCCCATCATCACTGTTCCCATCATCACTGTTCCCATCATCACTGTTCCCATCATCACTGTTCCCATCATCACTGTTCCCATCATCACTGTTCCCATCATCACTGTTCCCATCATCACTGTTCCCATCATCACTACTCGTTCCCATCATCACTGTTCCCATCATCACTACTCGTTCCCATCATCACTGTTCCCATCATCACTGTTCCCATCATCACTGTTCCCATCATCACTACTCGTTCCCATCATCACTGTTCCCATCATCACTGTTCCCATCATCACTGTTCCCATCATCACTGTTCCCATCATCACTGTTCCCATCATCACTGTTCCCATCATCACTACTCGTTCCCATCATCACTGTTCCCATCATCACTGTTCCCATCATCACTGTTCCCATCATCACTGTTCCCATCATCACTGTTCCCATCATCACTGTTCCCATCATCACTACTCGTTCCCATCATCACTGTTCCCATTATCACTGTTCCCATCATCACTGTTCCCATCATCACTGTTCCCATCATCACTGTTCCCATCATCACTGTTCCCATCATCACTGTTCCCATCATCACTGTTCCCATCATCACTGTTCCCATCATCACTGTTCCCATCATCACTGTTCCCATCATCACTGTTCCCATCATCACTGTTCCCATCATCACTGTTCCCATCTTCACTGTTCCCATCATCACTACTCGTTCCCATCATCACTGTTCCCATCATCACTACTCGTTCCCATCATCACTGTTCCCATCATCACTGTTCCCATCATCACTGTTCCCATCATCACTACTCGTTCCCATCATCACTGTTCCCATCATCACTGTTCCCATCATCACTGTTCCCATCATCACTGTTCCCATCATCACTGTTCCCATCATCACTGTTCCCATCATCACTGTTCCCATCATCACTGTTCCCATCATCACTGTTCCCATCATCACTGTTCCCATCATCACTGTTCCCATCATCACTACTCGTTCCCATCATCACTGTTCCCATCATCACTGTTCCCATCATCACTGTTCCAATCATCACTGTTCCCATCATCACTGTTCCCATCATCACTGTTCCCATCATCACTGTTCCCATCATCACTGTTCCCATCATCACTGTTCCAATCATCACTGTTCCCATCATCACTGTTCCCATCATCACTGTTCCCATCATCACTGGTCCCATCATCACTGTTCCCATCATCACTACTCGTTCCCATCATCACTGTTCCCATCATCACTGTTCCCATCATCACTACTCGTTCCCATCATCACTGTTCCCATCATCACTGTTCCCATCATCACTGTTCCCATCATCACTGTTCCCATCATCACTGTTCCCATCATCACTGTTCCCATCATCACTACTCGTTCCCATCATCACTGTTCCCATCATCACTGTTCCCATCATCACTGTTCCCATCATCACTGTTCCCATCATCACTGTTCCCATCATCACTGTTCCCATCATCACTACTCGTTCCCATCATCACTACTCGTTCCCATCATCACTGTTCCCATCATCACTGTTCCCATCATCACTGTTCCCATCATCACTGTTCCCATCATCACTGTTCCAATCATCACTGTTCCCATCATCACTGTTCCCATCATCACTGTTCCCATCATCACTACTCGTTCCCATCATCACTGTTCCCATCATCACTACTCGTTCCCATCATCACTGTTCCCATCATCACTGTTCCCATCATCACTGTTCCCATCATCACTGTTCCCATCATCACTGTTCCCATCATCACTGTTCCCATCATCACTGTTCCCATCATCACTGTTCCCATCATCACTGTTCCCATCATCACTGTTCCCATCATCACTACTCGTTCCCATCATCACTGTTCCCATCATCACTGTTCCCATCATCACTGTTCCCATCATCACTACTCGTTCCCATCATCACTGTTCCCATCATCACTGTTCCCATCATCACTGTTCCCATCATCACTGTTCCCATCATCACTGTTCCCATCATCACTGTTCCCATCATCACTGTTCCCATCATCACTGTTCCCATCATCACTGTTCCCATCATCACTGTTCCCATCATCACTGTTCCCATCATCCCCACTCGTTCCCATCATCACTACTCGTTCCCATCATCACTACTCGTTCCCATCATCACTGTTCCCATCATCACTACTCGTTCCCATCATCACTGTTCCCATCATCACTGTTCCCATCATCACTGTTCCCATCATCACTGTTCCCATCATCACTGCTCCCATCATCACTCTTCCCATCATCACTGTTCCCATCATCACTGTTCCCATCATCACTGTTCCCATCATCACTGTTCCCATCATCACTGTTCCCATCATCACTGTTCCCATCATCACTGTTCCCATCATCACTGTTCCCATCATCACTGTTCCCATCATCACTACTCGTTCCCATCATCACTGTTCCCATCATCACTGTTCCCATCATCACTGTTCCCATCATCACTGTTCCCATCATCACTACTCGTTCCCATCATCACTGTTCCCATCATCACTACTCGTTCCCATCATCACTGTTCCCATCATCACTGTTCCCATCATCACTACTCGTTCCCATCATCACTGTTCCCATCATCACTGTTCCCATCATCACTACTCGTTCCCATCATCACTGTTCCCATCATCACTACTCGTTCCCATCATCACTGTTCCCATCATCACTGTTCCCATCATCACTGTTCCCATCATCACTGTTCCCATCATCACTGTTCCCATCATCACTGTTCCCATCATCACTGTTCCCATCATCACTGTTCCCATCATCACTACTCGTTCCCATCATCACTGTTCCCATCATCACTGTTCCCATCATCACTGTTCCCATCATCACTGTTCCCATCATCACTACTCGTTCCCATCATCACTGTTCCCATCATCACTACTCGTTCCCATCATCACTGTTCCCATCATCACTGTTCCCATCATCACTGTTCCCATCATCACTACTCGTTCCCATCATCACTGTTCCCATCATCACTGTTCCCATCATCACTGTTCCCATCATCACTACTCGTTCCCATCATCACTGTTCCCATCATCACTACTCGTTCCCATCATCACTGTTCCCATCATCACTGTTCACATCATCACTGTTCCCATCATCACTACTCGTTCCCATCATCACTGTTCCCATCATCACTACTCGTTCCCATCATCACTGTTCCCATCATCACTACTCGTTCCCATCATCACTACTCGTTCCCATCATCACTGTTCCCATCATCACTGTTCCCATCATCACTGTTCCCATCATCACTACTCGTTCCCATCATCACTGTTCCCATCATCACTGTTCCCATCATCACTGTTCCCATCATCACTGTTCCCATCATCACTACTCGTTCCCATCATCACTGTTCCCATCATCACTGTTCCCATCATCACTGTTCCCATCATCACTGTTCCCATCATCACTGTTCCCATCATCACTGTTCCCATCATCACTGTTCCCATCATCACTGTTCCCATCATCACTGTTCCCATCATCACTACTCGTTCCCATCATCACTGTTCCCATCATCACTGTTCCCATCATCACTGTTCCCATCATCACTGTTCCCATCATCACTGTTCCCATCATCACTGTTCCCATCATCACTGTTCCCATCATCACTACTCGTTCCCATCATCACTGTTCCCATCATCACTGTTCCCATCATCACTGTTCCCATCATCACTGTTCCCATCATCACTGTTCCCATCATCACTGCTCCCATCATCACTGTTCCCATCATCACTGTCCCCATCATCACTGTTCCCATCATCACTGTTCCCATCATCACTACTCGTACCCATCATCACTGTTCCCATCATCACTGTTCCCATCATCACTACTCGTTCCCATCATCACTGTTCCCATCATCACTGTTCCCATCATCACTACTCGTTCCCATCATCACTGTTCCCATCATCACTGTTCCCATCATCACTACTCGTTCCCATCATCACTGTTCCCATCATCACTGTTCCCATCATCAATGCTCGTTCCCATCATCACTGTTCCCATCATCACTGTTCCCATCATCACTGTTCCCATCATCACTGTTCCCATCATCACTGTTCCCATCATCACTTTTCCCATCATCACTGTTCCCATCATCACTGTTCCCATCATCACTGTTCCCATCATCACTGTTCCCATCATCACTGTTCCCATCATCACTACTCGTTCCCATCATCACTGTTCCCATCATCACTACTCGTTCCCATCATCACTGTTCCCATCATCACTGTTCCCATCATCACTGTTCCCATCATCACTGTTCCCATCATCACTACTCGTTCCCATCATCACTGTTCCCATCATCACTACTCGTTCCCATCATCACTGTTCCCATCATCACTGTTCCCATCATCACTGTTCCCATCATCACTGTTCCCATCATCACTGTTCCCATCATCACTGTTCCCATCATCACTGTTCCCATCATCACTACTCGTTCCCATCATCACTGTTCCCATCATCACTGTTCCCATCATCACTACTCGTTCCCATCATCACTGTTCCCATCATCACTGTTCCCATCATCACTGTTCCCATCATCACTGTTCCCATCATCACTGTTCCCATCATCACTGTTCCCATGATCACTGTTCCCATCATCACTGTTCCCATCATCACTACTCGTTCCCATCATCACTGTTCCCATCATCACTGTTCCCATCATCACTGTTCCCATCATCACTGTTCCCATCATCACTGTTCCCATCATCACTACTCGTTCCCATCATCACTGTTCCCATCATCACTGTTCCCATCATCACTGTTCCCATCATCACTGTTCCCATCATCACTGTTCCCATCATCACTGTTCCCATCATCACTGTTCCCATCTTCAATGTTCCCATCATCACTGGTCGCATCATCACTGTTCCCATCATCACTGTTCCCATCATCACTGTTCCCATCATCACTGCTCGTTCCCATCATCACTGTTCCCATCATCACTGTTCCCATCATCACTGCTCGTTCCCATCATCACTGTTCCCATCATCACTACTCGTTCCCATCATCACTGTTCCCATCATCACTGTTCCCATCATTACTGTTCCCATCATCACTACTCGTTCCCATCATCACTGTTTCCATCATCACTGTTCCCATCATCACTGTTCCCATCATCACTGTTCCCATCATCACTGTTCCCATCATCACTGTTCGCATCATCACTACTCGTTCCCATCATCACTGTTCCCATCATCACTGTTCCCATCATCACTGTTCCCATCATCACTGCTCGTTCCCATCATCACTGTTCCCATCATCACTGCTCGTTCCCATCATCACTGTTCCCATCATCACTACTCGTTCCCATCATCACTACTCGTTCCCATCATCACTGTTCCCATCATCACTGTTCCCATCATCACTGTTCCCATCATCACTACTCGTTCCCATCATCACTGTTCCCATCATCACTGTTCCCATCATCACTGTTCCCATCATCACTGTTCCCATCATCACTACTCGTTCCCATCATCACTGTTCCCATCATCACTGTTCCCATCATCACTGTTCCCATCATCACTGTTCCCATCATCACTGTTCCCATCATCACTGTTCCCATCATCACTGTTCCCATCATCACTGTTCCCATCATCACTGTTCCCATCTTCACTACTCGTTCCCATCATCACTGTTCCCATCATCACTGTTCCCATCATCACTGTTCCCATCATCACTGTTCCCATCATCACTGTTCCCATCATCACTGTTCCCATCATCACTACTCGTTCCCATCATCACTGTTCCCATCATCACTGTTCCCATCATCACTGTCCCCATCATCACTGTTCCCATCATCACTGTTCCCATCATCACTACTCGTACCCATCATCACTGTTCCCATCATCACTGTTCCCATCATCACTACTCGTTCCCATCATCACTGTTCCCATCATCACTGTTCCCATCATCACTACTCGTTCCCATCATCACTGTTCCCATCATCACTGTTCCCATCATCACTACTCGTTCCCATCATCACTGTTCCCATCATCACTGTTCCCATCATCAATGCTCGTTCCCATCATCACTGTTCCCATCATCACTGTTCCCATCATCACTGTTCCCATCATCACTGTTCCCATCATCACTGTTCCCATCATCACTTTTCCCATCATCACTGTTCCCATCATCACTGTTCCCATCATCACTGTTCCCATCATCACTACTCGTTCCCATCATCACTGTTCCCATCATCACTACTCGTTCCCATCATCACTGTTCCCATCATCACTGTTCCCATCATCACTGTTCCCATCATCACTGTTCCCATCATCACTACTCGTTCCCATCATCACTGTTCCCATCATCACTACTCGTTCCCATCATCACTGTTCCCATCATCACTGTTCCCATCATCACTGTTCCCATCATCACTGTTCCCATCATCACTGTTCCCATCATCACTGTTCCCATCATCACTGTTCCCATCATCACTACTCGTTCCCATCATCACTGTTCCCATCATCACTGTTCCCATCATCACTACTCGTTCCCATCATCACTGTTCCCATCATCACTGTTCCCATCATCACTGTTCCCATCATCACTGTTCCCATCATCACTGTTCCCATCATCACTGTTCCCATCATCACTGTTCCCATGATCACTGTTCCCATCATCACTGTTCCCATCATCACTACTCGTTCCCATCATCACTGTTCCCATCATCACTGTTCCCATCATCACTGTTCCCATCATCACTGTTCCCATCATCACTGTTCCCATCATCACTACTCGTTCCCATCATCACTGTTCCCATCATCACTGTTCCCATCATCACTGTTCCCATCATCACTGTTCCCATCATCACTGTTCCCATCATCACTGTTCCCATCATCAATGTTCCCATCATCACTGTTCCCATCATCTCAGTTCCCATCATCACTGTTCCCATCATCACTGTTCCCATCATCACATCTCGTTCCCATCATCACTGTTCCCATCATCACTGTTCCCATCATCACTGCTCGTTCCCATCATCACTGTTCCCATCATCACTACTCGTTCCCATCATCACTGTTCCCATCATCACTGTTCCCATCATCACTGTTCCCATCATCACTACTCGTTCCCATCATCACTGTTTCCATCATCACTGTTCCCATCATCACTGTTCCCATCATCACTGTTCCCATCATCACAGTTCCCATCATCACTGTTCCCATCATCACTGTTCCCATCATCACTGTTCCCATCATCACTACTCGTTCCCATCATCACTGTTCCCATCATCACTGTTCCCATCATCACTGTCCCCATCATCACTGTTCCCATCATCACTGCTCGTTCCCATCATCACTGTTCCCATCATCACTGTTCCCATCATCACTGCTCGTTCCCATCATCACTGTTCCCATCATCACTGCTCGTTCCCATCATCACTGTTCCCATCATCACTACTCGTTCCCATCATCACTGTTCCCATCATCACTGTTCCCATCATCACTGTTCCCATCATCACTGTTCCCATCATCACTGTTCACATCATCACTGTTCCCATCATCACCGTTCACATCATCACTGTTCCCATCATCACTGTTCCCATCATCACTGTTCCCATCATCACTGTTCCCATCATCACTGTTCCCATCATCACTGTTCCCATCATCACTGTTCCCATCATCACTGTTCCCATCATCACTGTTCCCATCATCACCGTTCACATCATCACTGTTCCCATCATCACTGTTCCCATCATCACTGTTCCCATCATCACTGTTCCCATCATCACTGTTCCCATCATCACTGTTCCCATCATCACTACTCGTTCCCATCATCACTGTTCCCATCATCACTGTTCCCATCATCACTGTTCCCATCATCACTGTTCCCATCATCACTACTCGTTCCCATCATCACTGTTCCCATCATCACTGTTCCCATCATCACTACTCGTTCCCATCATCACTGTTCCCATCATCACTGTTCCCATCATCACTGTTCCCATCATCACTGTTCCCATCATCACTGTTCCCATCATCACTGTTCCCATCATCACTGTTCCCATCATCACTGTTCCCATCATCACTGTTCCCATCATCACTGTTCCCATCATCACTGTTCCCATCATCACTGTTCCCATCATCACTGTTCCCATCATCACTGTTCCCATCATCACTGTTCCCATCATCACTGTTCCCATCATCACTGTTCCCATCATCACTGTTCCCATCATCACTGTTCCCATCATCACTACTCGTTCCCATCATCACTGTTCCCATCATCACTACTCGTTCCCATCATCACTGTTCCCATCATCACTGTTCCCATCATCACTGTTCCCATCATCACTGTTCCCATCATCACTACTCGTTCCCATCATCACTGTTCCCATCATCACTGTTCCCATCATCACTGTTCCCATCATCACTGTTCCCATCATCACTGTTCCCATCATCACTGTTCCCATCATCACTGTTCCCATCATCACTGTTCCCATCATCACTGTTCCCATCATCACTGTTCCCATCATCACTACTCGTTCCCATCATCACTGTTCCCATCATCACTCTTCCCATCATCACTGTTCCCATCATCACTGTTCCCATCATCACTGTTCCCATCATCACTGTTCCCATCATCACTGTTCCCATCATCACTGTTCCCATCATCACTGTTCCCATCATCACTGTTCCCATCATCACTGTTCCCATCATCACTACTCGTTCCCATCATCACTGTTCCCATCATCACTGTTCCCATCATCACTGTTCCCATCATCACTGTTCCCATCATCACTACTCGTTCCCATCATCACTGTTCCCATCATCACTACTCGTTCCCATCATCACTGTTCCCATCATCACTGTTCCCATCATCACTACTCGTTCCCATCATCACTGTTCCCATCATCACTGTTCCCATCATCACTACTCGTTCCCATCATCACTGTTCCCATCATCACTACTCGTTCCCATCATCACTGTTCCCATCATCACTGTTCCCATCATCACTGTTCCCATCATCACTGTTCCCATCATCACTGTTCCCATCATCACTGTTCCCATCATCACTGTTCCCATCATCACTGTTCCCATCATCACTACTCGTTCCCATCATCACTGTTCCCATCATCACTGTTCCCATCATCACTGTTCCCATCATCACTGTTCCCATCATCACTACTCGTTCCCATCATCACTGTTCCCATCATCACTACTCGTTCCCATCATCACTGTTCCCATCATCACTGTTCCCATCATCACTGTTCCCATCATCACTGTTCCCATCATCACTGTTCCCATCATCACTGTTCCCATCATCACTGTTCCCATCATCACTGTTCCCATCATCACTGCTCCCATCATCACTGTTCCCATCATCACTGTTCCCATCATCACTGTTCCCATCATCACTGTTCCCATCATCACTGTTCACATCATCACTGTTCCCATCATCACTACTCGTTCCCATCATCACCGTTCCCATCATCACTACTCGTTCCCATCATCACTACTCGTTCCCATCATCACTGTTCCCATCATCACTGTTCCCATCATCACTGTTCCCATCATCACTACTCGTTCCCATCATCACTGTTCCCATCATCACTGTTCCCATCATCACTGTTCCCATCATCACTGTTCCCATCATCACTACTCGTTCCCATCATCACTGTTCCCATCATCACTGTTCCCATCATCACTGTTCCCATCATCACTGTTCCCATCATCACTGTTCCCATCATCACTGTTCCCATCATCACTGTTCCCATCATCACTGTTCCCATCATCACTGTTCCCATCATCACTACTCGTTCCCATCATCACTGTTCCCATCATCACTGTTCCCATCATCACTGTTCCCATCATCACTGTTCCCATCAAAACTGTTCCCATCATCACTGTTCCCATCATCACTGTTCCCATCATCACTGTTCCCATCATCACTACTCGTTCCCATCATCACTGTTCCCATCATCACTGTTCCCATCATCACTGTTCCCATCATCACTGTTCCCATCATCACTGTTCCCATCATCACTGCTCCCATCATCACTGTTCCCATCATCACTGTCCCCATCATCACTGTTCCCATCATCACTGTTCCCATCATCACTACTCGTACCCATCATCACTGTTCCCATCATCACTGTTCCCATCATCACTACTCGTTCCCATCATCACTGTTCCCATCATCACTGTTCCCATCATCACTACTCGTTCCCATCATCACTGTTCCCATCATCACTGTTCCCATCATCACTACTCGTTCCCATCATCACTGTTCCCATCATCACTGTTCCCATCATCAATGCTCGTTCCCATCATCACTGTTCCCATCATCACTGTTCCCATCATCACTGTTCCCATCATCACTGTTCCCATCATCACTGTTCCCATCATCACTTTTCCCATCATCACTGTTCCGATCATCACTGTTCCCATCATCACTGTTCCCATCATCACTGTTCCCATCATCACTGTTCCCATCATCACTACTCGTTCCCATCATCACTGTTCCCATCATCACTACTCGTTCCCATCATCACTGTTCCCATCATCACTGTTCCCATCATCACTGTTCCCATCATCACTGTTCCCATCATCACTACTCGTTCCCATCATCACTGTTCCCATCATCACTACTCGTTCCCATCATCACTGTTCCCATCATCACTGTTCCCATCATCACTGTTCCCATCATCACTGTTCCCATCATCACTGTTCCCATCATCACTGTTCCCATCATCACTGTTCCCATCATCACTACTCGTTCCCATCATCACTGTTCCCATCATCACTGTTCCCATCATCACTACTCGTTCCCATCATCACTGTTCCCATCATCACTGTTCCCATCATCACTGTTCCCATCATCACTGTTCCCATCATCACTGTTCCCATCATCACTGTTCCCATCATCACTGTTCCCATGATCACTGTTCCCATCATCACTGTTCCCATCATCACTACTCGTTCCCATCATCACTGTTCCCATCATCACTGTTCCCATCATCACTGTTCCCATCATCACTGTTCCCATCATCACTGTTCCCATCATCACTACTCGTTCCCATCATCACTGTTCCCATCATCACTGTTCCCATCATCACTGTTCCCATCATCACTGTTCCCATCATCACTGTTCCCATCATCACTGTTCCCATCATCACTGTTCCCATCATCAATGTTCCCATCATCACTGTTCCCATCATCTCTGTTCCCATCATCACTGTTCCCATCATCACTGTTCCCATCATCACTGCTCGTTCCCATCATCACTGTTCCCATCATCACTGTTCCCATCATCACTGCTCGTTCCCATCATCACTGTTCCCATCATCACTACTCGTTCCCATCATCACTGTTCCCATCATCACTGTTCCCATCATTACTGTTCCCATCATCACTACTCGTTCCCATCATCACTGTTTCCATCATCACTGTTCCCATCATCACTGTTCCCATCATCACTGTTCCCATCATCACTGTTCCCATCATCACTGTTCGCATCATCACTACTCGTTCCCATCATCACTGTTCCCATCATCACTGTTCCCATCATCACTGTTCCCATCATCACTGCTCGTTCCCATCATCACTGTTCCCATCATCACTGCTCGTTCCCATCATCACTGTTCCCATCATCACTACTCGTTCCCATCATCACTACTCGTTCCCATCATCACTGTTCCCATCATCACTGTTCCCATCATCACTGTTCCCATCATCACTACTCGTTCCCATCATCACTGTTCCCATCATCACTGTTCCCATCATCACTGTTCCCATCATCACTGTTCCCATCATCACTACTCGTTCCCATCATCACTGTTCCCATCATCACTGTTCCCATCATCACTGTTCCCATCATCACTGTTCCCATCATCACTGTTCCCATCATCACTGTTCCCATCATCACTGTTCCCATCATCACTGTTCCCATCATCACTGTTCCCATCATCACTGTTCCCATCATCACTACTCGTTCCCATCATCACTGTTCCCATCATCACTGTTCCCATCATCACTGTTCCCATCATCACTGTTCCCATCATCACTGTTCCCATCATCACTGTTCCCATCATCACTGTTCCCATCATCACTGTTCCCATCATCACTACTCGTTCCCATCATCACTGTTCCCATCATCACTGTTCCCATCATCACTGTTCCCATCATCACTGTTCCCATCATCACTGTTCCCATCATCACTGCTCCCATCATCACTGTTCCCATCATCACTGTCCCCATCATCACTGTTCCCATCATCACTGTTCCCATCATCACTACTCGTACCCATCATCACTGTTCCCATCATCACTGTTCCCATCATCACTACTCGTTCCCATCATCACTGTTCCCATCATCACTGTTCCCATCATCACTACTCGTTCCCATCATCACTGTTCCCATCATCACTGTTCCCATCATCACTACTCGTTCCCATCATCACTGTTCCCATCATCACTGTTCCCATCATCAATGCTCGTTCCCATCATCACTGTTCCCATCATCACTGTTCCCATCATCACTGTTCCCATCATCACTGTTCCCATCATCACTGTTCCCATCATCACTTTTCCCATCATCACTGTTCCCATCATCACTGTTCCCATCATCACTGTTCCCATCATCACTACTCGTTCCCATCATCACTGTTCCCATCATCACTACTCGTTCCCATCATCACTGTTCCCATCATCACTGTTCCCATCATCACTGTTCCCATCATCACTGTTCCCATCATCACTACTCGTTCCCATCATCACTGTTCCCATCATCACTACTCGTTCCCATCATCACTGTTCCCATCATCACTGTTCCCATCATCACTGTTCCCATCATCACTGTTCCCATCATCACTGTTCCCATCATCACTGTTCCCATCATCACTGTTCCCATCATCACTACTCGTTCCCATCATCACTGTTCCCATCATCACTGTTCCCATCATCACTACTCGTTCCCATCATCACTGTTCCCATCATCACTGTTCCCATCATCACTGTTCCCATCATCACTGTTCCCATCATCACTGTTCCCATCATCACTGTTCCCATCATCACTGTTCCCATGATCACTGTTCCCATCATCACTGTTCCCATCATCACTACTCGTTCCCATCATCACTGTTCCCATCATCACTGTTCCCATCATCACTGTTCCCATCATCACTGTTCCCATCATCACTGTTCCCATCATCACTACTCGTTCCCATCATCACTGTTCCCATCATCACTGTTCCCATCATCACTGTTCCCATCATCACTGTTCCCATCATCACTGTTCCCATCATCACTGTTCCCATCATCAATGTTCCCATCATCACTGTTCCCATCATCTCAGTTCCCATCATCACTGTTCCCATCATCACTGTTCCCATCATCACTTCTCGTTCCCATCATCACTGTTCCCATCATCACTGTTCCCATCATCACTGCTCGTTCCCATCATCACTGTTCCCATCATCACTACTCGTTCCCATCATCACTGTTCCCATCATCACTGTTCCCATCATCACTGTTCCCATCATCACTACTCGTTCCCATCATCACTGTTTCCATCATCACTGTTCCCATCATCACTGTTCCCATCATCACTGTTCCCATCATCACTGTTCCCATCATCACTGTTCCCATCATCAATACTCGTTCCCATCATCACTGTTCCCATCATCACTGTTCCCATCATCACTGTTCCCATCATCACTGCTCGTTCCCATCATCACTGTTCCCATCATCACTGCTCGTTCCCATCATCACTGTTCCCATCATCACTACTCGTTCCCATCATCACTGTTCCCATCATCACTGTTCCCATCATCACTGTTCCCATCATCACTGTTCCCATCATCACTGTTCACATCATCACTGTTCCCATCATCACCGTTCACATCATCACTGTTCCCATCATCACTGTTCCCATCATCACTGTTCCCATCATCACTGTTCCCATCATCACTGTTCCCATCATCACTGTTCCCATCATCACTGTTCCCATCATCACTGTTCCCATCATCACTGTTCCCATCATCACTGTTCCCATCATCACTGTTCCCATCATCACTGTTCCCATCATCACTGTTCCCATCATCACTGTTCCCATCATCACTGTTCCCATCATCACTGTTCCCATCATCACTGTTCCCATCATCACTGTTCCCATCATCACTACTCGTTCCCATCATCACTGTTCCCATCATCACTGTTCCCATCATCACTACTCGTTCCCATCATCACTGTTCCCATCATCACTGTTCCCATCATCACTGTTCCCATCATCACTGTTCCCATCATCACTGTTCCCATCATCACTGTTCCCATCATCACTGTTCCCATCATCACTGTTCCCATCATCACTGTTCCCATCATCACTGTTCCCATCATCACTGTTCCCATCATCACTGTTCCCATCATCACTGTTCCCATCATCACTGTTCCCATCATCACTGTTCCCATCATCACTGTTCCCATCATCACTGTTCCCATCATCACTGTTCCCATCATCACTGTTCCCATCATCACTACTCGTTCCCATCATCACTGTTCCCATCATCACTGTTCCCATCATCACTGTTCCCATCATCACTGTTCCCATCATCACTGTTCCCATCATCACTGTTTCCATCATCACTGTTCCCATCATCACTACTCGTTCCCATCATCACTGTTCCCATCATCACTGTTCCCATCATCACTGTTCCCATCATCACTGTTCCCATCATCACTGTTCCCATCATCACTACTCGTTCCCATCATCACTGTTCCCATCATCACTGTTCCCATCATCACTGTTCCCATCATCACTGTTCCCATCATCACTACTCGTTCCCATCATCACTGTTCCCATCATCACTGTTCCCATCATCACTGTTCCCATCATCACTGTTCCCATCATCACTGTTCCCATCATCACTGTTCCCATCATCACTGTTCCCATCATCACTACTCGTTCCCATCATCACTGTTCCCATCATCACTGTTCCCATCATCACTGTTCCCATCATCACTACTCGTTCCCATCATCACTGTTCCCATCATCACTGTTCCCATCATCACTGTTCCCATCATCACTGTTCCCATCATCACTGTTCCCATCATCACTACTCGTTCCCATCATCACTGTTCCCATCATCACTGTTCCCATCATCACTGTTCCCATCATCACTACTCGTTCCCATCATCACTGTTCCCATCATCACTGTTCCCATCATCACTACTCGTTCCCATCATCACTGTTCCCATCATCACTGTTCCCATCATCACTGTTCCCATCATCACTTCTCGTTCCCATCATCACTGTTCCCATCATCACTGTTCCCATCATCACTGTTCCCATGATCACTGTTCCCATCATCACTGTTCCCATCATCACTACTCGTTCCCATCATCACTGTTCCCATCATCACTGTTCCCATCATCACTGTTCCCATCATCACTGTTCCCATCATCACTGTTCCCATCATCACTACTCGTTCCCATCATCACTGTTCCCATCATCACTGTTCCCATCATCACTGTTCCCATCATCACTGTTCCCATCATCACTGTTCCCATCATCACTGTTCCCATCATCAATGTTCCCATCATCACTGTTCCCATCATCTCAGTTCCCATCATCACTGTTCCCATCATCACTGTTCCCATCATCACTTCTCGTTCCCATCATCACTGTTCCCATCATCACTGTTCCCATCATCACTGCTCGTTCCCATCATCACTGTTCCCATCATCACTACTCGTTCCCATCATCACTGTTCCCATCATCACTGTTCCCATCATCACTGTTCCCATCATCACTACTCGTTCCCATCATCACTGTTTCCATCATCACTGTTCCCATCATCACTGTTCCCATCATCACTGTTCCCATCATCACTGTTCCCATCATCACTGTTCCCATCATCAATACTCGTTCCCATCATCACTGTTCCCATCATCACTGTTCCCATCATCACTGTTCCCATCATCACTGCTCGTTCCCATCATCACTGTTCCCATCATCACTGCTCGTTCCCATCATCACTGTTCCCATCATCACTACTCGTTCCCATCATCACTGTTCCCATCATCACTGTTCCCATCATCACTGTTCCCATCATCACTGTTCCCATCATCACTGTTCACATCATCACTGTTCCCATCATCACCGTTCACATCATCACTGTTCCCATCATCACTGTTCCCATCATCACTGTTCCCATCATCACTGTTCCCATCATCACTGTTCCCATCATCACTGTTCCCATCATCACTGTTCCCATCATCACTGTTCCCATCATCACTGTTCCCATCATCACTGTTCCCATCATCACTGTTCCCATCATCACTGTTCCCATCATCACTGTTCCCATCATCACTGTTCCCATCATCACTGTTCCCATCATCACTGTTCCCATCATCACTGTTCCCATCATCACTGTTCCCATCATCACTACTCGTTCCCATCATCACTGTTCCCATCATCACTGTTCCCATCATCACTACTCGTTCCCATCATCACTGTTCCCATCATCACTGTTCCCATCATCACTGTTCCCATCATCACTGTTCCCATCATCACTGTTCCCATCATCACTGTTCCCATCATCACTGTTCCCATCATCACTGTTCCCATCATCACTGTTCCCATCATCACTGTTCCCATCATCACTGTTCCCATCATCACTGTTCCCATCATCACTGTTCCCATCATCACTGTTCCCATCATCACTGTTCCCATCATCACTGTTCCCATCATCACTGTTCCCATCATCACTGTTCCCATCATCACTGTTCCCATCATCACTACTCGTTCCCATCATCACTGTTCCCATCATCACTGTTCCCATCATCACTGTTCCCATCATCACTGTTCCCATCATCACTGTTCCCATCATCACTGTTTCCATCATCACTGTTCCCATCATCACTACTCGTTCCCATCATCACTGTTCCCATCATCACTGTTCCAATCATCACTGTTCCCATCATCACTGTTCCCATCATCACTGTTCCCATCATCACTACTCGTTCCCATCATCACTGTTCCCATCATCACTGTTCCCATCATCACTGTTCCCATCATCACTGTTCCCATCATCACTACTCGTACCCATCATCACTGTTCCCATCATCACTGTTCCCATCATCACTGTTCCCATCATCACTGTTCCCATCATCACTGTTCCCATCATCACTGTTCCCATCATCACTGTTCCCATCATCACTACTCGTTCCCATCATCACTGTTCCCATCATCACTGTTCCCATCATCACTGTTCCCATCATCACTACTCGTTCCCATCATCACTGTTCCCATCATCACTGTTCCCATCATCACTGTTCCCATCATCACTGTTCCCATCATCACTGTTCCCATCATCACTACTCGTTCCCATCATCACTGTTCCCATCATCACTGTTCCCATCATCACTGTTCCCATCATCACTACTCGTTCCCATCATCACTGTTCCCATCATCACTGTTCCCATCATCACTACTCGTTCCCATCATCACTGTTCCCATCATCACTGTTCCCATCATCACTGTTCCCATCATCACTACCGTTCCCATCATCACTGTTCCCATCATCACTGTTCCCATCATCACTACTCGTTCCCATCATCACTGTTCCCATCATCACTGTTCCCATCATCACTACTCGTTCCCATCATCACTGTTCCCATCATCACTGTTCCCATCATCACTGTTCCCAATCATCACTACTCGTTCCCATCATCACTGTTCCCATTATCACTGTTCCCATCATCACTACTCGTTCCCATCATCACTGTTCCCATCATCACTGTTCCCATCATCACTACTCGTTCCCATCTTCACTGTTCCCATCATCACTGTTCCCATCATCACTGTTCCCATCATCACTACTCGTTCCCATCATCACTGTTCCCATCATCACTGTTCCCATCATCACTGTTCCCATCATCACTGTTCCCATCATCACTACTCGTTCCCATCATCACTGTTCCCATCATCACTGTTCCCATCATCACTACTCGTTCCCATCATCACTGTTCCCATCATCACTGTTCCCATCATCACTCGTTCCCATCATCACTGTTCCCATCATCACTGTTCCCATCATCACTGTTCCCATCATCACTACTCGTTCCCATCATCATTGTTCCCATCATCACTGTTCCCATCATCACTACTCGTTCCCATCATCACTGTTCCCATCATCACTGTTCCCATCATCACTGTTCCCATCATCACTGTTCCCATCATCACTGTTCCCATCATCACTGTTCCCATCATCACTGTTCCCATCATCACTGTTCCCATCATCACTA
This sequence comes from Carcharodon carcharias, assembly GCF_017639515.1. Lineage (NCBI taxonomy): Eukaryota > Metazoa > Chordata > Chondrichthyes > Lamniformes > Lamnidae > Carcharodon > Carcharodon carcharias. Next base: position 5,473,911 of record NC_054478.1, on the reverse strand, counting down.
CTCGTTCCCATCATCACTGTTCCCATTATCACTGTTCCCATCATCACTACTCGTTCCCATCATCACTGTTCCCATCATCACTGTTCCCATCATCACTGTTCCCATCATCACTGTTCCCATCATCCACTGTTCCCATCATCACTGTTCCCATCATCACTACTCGTTCCCATCATCACTGTTCCCATCATCACTACTCGTTCCCATCATCACTGTTCCCATCATCACTGTTCCCATCATCACTGTTCCCATCATCACTGTTCCCATCATCACTACTCGTTCCCATCATCACTGTTCCCATCATCACTACTCGTTCCCATCATCACTGTTCCCATCATCACTGTTCCCATCATCACTGTTCCCATCATCACTGTTCCCATCATCACTGTTCCCATCATCACTGTTCCCATCATCACTGTTCCCATCATCACTACTCGTTCCCATCATCACTGTTCCCATCATCACTGTTCCCATCATCACTACTCGTTCCCATCATCACTGTTCCCATCATCACTGTTCCCATCATCACTGTTCCCATCATCACTGTTCCCATCATCACTGTTCCCATGATCACTGTTCCCATCATCACTGTTCCCATCATCACTACTCGTTCCCATCATCACTGTTCCCATCATCACTGTTCCCATCATCACTGTTCCCATCATCACTGTTCCCATCATCACTGTTCCCATCATCACTGTTCCCATCATCACTACTCGTTCCCATCATCACTGTTCCCATCATCACTGTTCCCATCATCACTGTTCCCATCATCACTGTTCCCATCATCACTGTTCCCATCATCACTGTTCCCATCATCACTGTTCCCATCATCAATGTTCCCATCATCACTGTTCCCATCATCTCTGTTCCCATCATCACTGTTCCCATCATCACTGTTCCCATCATCACTGCTCGTTCCCATCATCACTGTTCCCATCATCACTGTTTCCCATCATCACTGCTCGTTCCCATCATCACTGTTCCCATCATCACTACTCGTTCCCATCATCACTGTTCCCATCATCACTGTTCCCATCATCACTGTTCCCATCATCACTACCGTTCCCATCATCACTGTTTCCCATCATCACTGTTCCCATCATCACTGTTCCCATCATCACTGTTCCCATCATCACTGTTCCCATCATCACTGTTCCCATCATCACTCGTTCCCATCATCACTGTTCCCATCATCACTGTTCCCATCATCACTGTTCCCATCATCACTGTTCCCATCATCACTACTCGTTCCCATCATCACTGTTCCCATCATCACTGTTCCCATCATCACTGTTCCCATCATCACTGTTCCCATCATCACTGTTCCCATCATCACTGTTCCCATCATCACTACTCGTTCCCATCATCACTGTTCCCATCATCACTGCTCGTTCCCATCATCACTGTTCCCATCATCACTGTTCCCATCATCACTGTTCCCATCATCACTGTTCCCATCATCACTGTTCCCATCATCACTGTTCCCATCATCACTGTTCCCATCATCACTGTTCCCATCATCACTGTTCCCATCATCACTGTTCCCATCATCACTGTTCCCATCATCACTGTTCCCATCATCACTGTTCCCATCATCACTGTTCCCATCATCACTGTTCCCATCATCACTGTTCCCATCATCACTGTTCCCATCATCACTGTTCCCATCATCACTGTTCCCATCATCACTGTTCCCATCATCACTGTTCCCATCATCACTGTTCCCATCATCACCGTTCCCATCATCACTGTTCCCATCATCACTGTTCCCATCATCACTGTTCCCATCATCACTGTTCCCATCATCACTGTTCCCATCATCACTGTTCCCATCATCACTGTTTCCCATCATCACTGTTCCCATCATCACCGTTCACATCATCACTGTTCCCATCATCACTGTTCCCATCATCACTGTTCCCATCATCACTGTTCCCATCATCACTACTCGTTCCCATCATCACTGTTCCCATCATCACTGTTCCCATCATCACTGTTCCCATCATCACTGTTCCCATCATCACTACTCGTTCCCATCATCACTGTTCCCATCATCACTGTTCCCATCATCACTACTCGTTCCCATCATCCCTGTTCCCATCATCACTGTTCCCATCATCACTGTTCCCATCATCACTGTTCCCATCATCACTGTTCCCATCATCACTGTTCCATCATCACTACTCGTTCCCATCATCACTGTTCCCATCATCACTGTTCCCATCATCACTGTTCCCATCATCACTGTTCCCATCATCACTACTCGTGCCCATCATCACTGTTCCCATCATCACTGTTCCCATCATCACTGTTCCCATCATCACTGTTCCCATCATCACTGTTCCCATCATCACTGTTCCCATCATCACTGTTCCCATCATCACTGTTCCCATCATCACTACTCGTTCCCATCATCACTGTTCCCATCTTCACTGTTCCCATCATCACTGTTCCCATCATCACTGTTCCCATCATCACTGTTCCCATCATCACTGTTCCCATCATCACTGTTCCCATCATCACTACTCGTTCCCATCATCACTGTTCCCATCATCACTACTCGTTCCCATCATCACTGTTCCCATCATCACTGTTCCCATCATCACTGTTCCCATCATCACTGTTCCCATCATCACTGTTCCCATCATCACTGTTCCCATCATCACTGTTCCCATCATCACTGTTCCCATCATCACTGTTCCCATCATCACTGTTCCCATCATCACTGTTCCCATCATCACTACTCGTTCCCATCATCACTGTTCCCATCATCACTGTTCCCATCATCACTGTTCCCATCATCACTGTTCCCATCATCACTGTTCCCATCATCACTGTTTCCATCATCACTGTTCCCATCATCACTACTCGTTCCCATCATCACTGTTCCCATCATCACTGTTCCAATCATCACTGTTCCCATCATCACTGATCCCATCATCACTACTCGTTCCCATCATCACTGTTCCCATCATCACTGTTCCCATCATCACTGTTCCCATCATCACTGTTCCCATCATCACTACTCGTTCCCATCATCACTGTTCCCATCATCACTGTTCCCATCATCACTGTTCCCATCATCACTGTTCCCATCATCACTGTTCCCATCATCACTGTTCCCATCATCACTGTTCCCATCATCACTACTCGTTCCCATCATCACTGTTCCCATCATCACTGTTCCCATCATCACTGTTCCCATCATCACTACTCGTTCCCATCATCACTGTTCCCATCATCACTGTTCCCATCATCACTGTTCCCATCATCACTGTTCCCATCATCACTGTTCCCATCATCACTACTCGTTCCCATCATCACTGTTCCCATCATCACTGTTCCCATCATCACTGTTCCCATCATCACTACTCGTTCCCATCATCACTGTTCCCATCATCACTGTTCCCATCATCACTACTCGTTCCCATCATCACTGTTCCCATCATCACTGTTCCCATCATCACTGTTCCCATCATCACTACTCGTTCCCATCATCATTGTTCCCATCATCACTGTTCCCATCATCACTACTCGTTCCCATCATCACTGTTCCCATCATCACTGATCCCATCATCACTACTCGTTCCCATCATCACTGTTCCCATCATCACTGTTCCCATCATCACTGTTCCCAATCATCACTACTCGTTCCCATCATCACTGTTCCCATTATCACTGTTCCCATCATCACTACTCGTTCCCATCATCACTGTTCCCATCATCACTGTTCCCATCATCACTACTCGTTCCCATCATCACTGTTCCCATCATCACTGTTCCCATCATCACTGTTCCCATCATCACTACTCGTTCCCATCATCACTGTTCCCATCATCACTGTTCCCATCATCACTGTTCCCATCATCACTGTTCCCATCATCACTACTCGTTCCCATCATCACTGTTCCCATCATCACTGTTCCCATCATCACTGTTCCCATCATCACTACTCGTTCCCATCATCATTGTTCCCATCATCACTGTTCCCATCATCACTACTCGTTCCCATCATCACTGTTCCCATCATCACTGTTCCCATCATCACTGTTCCCATCATCACTGTTCCCATCATCACTGTTCCCATCATCACTGTTCCCATCATCACTGTTCCCATCATCACTGTTCCCATCATCACTGTTCCCATCATCACTACTCGTTCCCATCATCACTGTTCCCATTATCACTGTTCCCATCATCACTACTCGTTCCCATCATCACTGTTCCCATCATCACTGTTCCCATCATCACTGTTCCCATCATCACTACTCGTTCCCATCATCACTGTTCCCATCATCACTGTTCCCATCATCACTGTTCCCATCATCACTGTTCCCATCATCACTGTTCCCATCATCACTGTTCCCATCATCACTACTCGTTCCCATCATCACTGTTCCCATCATCACTGTTCCCATCATCACTGTTCCCATCATCACTGTTCCCATCATCACTACTCGTTCCCATCATCACTGTTCCCATCATCACTGTTCCCATCATCACTGTTCCCATCATCACTGTTCCCATGATCACTGTTCCCATCATCACTGTTCCCATCATCACTGTTCCCATCATCACTGTACCCATCATCACTACTCGTTCCCATCATCACTGTTCCCATTATCACTGTTCCCATCATCACTGTTCCCATCATCACTGTTCCCATCATCACTGTTCCCATCATCACTGTTCCGATCATCACTACTCGTTCCCATCATCACTGTTCCCATCATCACTGTTCCCATCATCACTGTTCCCATCATCACTACTCGTTCCCATCATCACTGTTCCCATTATCACTGTTCCCATCATCACTACTCGTTCCCATCATCACTGTTCCCATCATCACTGTTCCCATCATCACTACTCGTTCCCATCATCACTGTTCCCATCATCACTGTTCCCATCATCACTGTTCCCATCATCACTACTCGTTCCCATCATCACTGTTCCCATCATCACTGTTCCCATCATCACTGTTCCCATCATCACTGTTCCCATCATCACTGTTCCCATCATCACTACTCGTTCCCATCATCACTGTTTCCATCATCACTGTTCCCATCATCACTGTTCCCATCATCACTGTTCCCATCATCACTGTTCCCATCATCACTGTTCCCATCATCACTACTCGTTCCCATCATCACTGTTCCCATCATCAAAGTTCCCATCATCACTGTTCCCATCATCACTGTTCCCATCATCACTGTTCCCATCATCACTGTTCCCATCATCACTGTTCCCATCATCACTACTCGTTCCCATCATCACTGTTCCCATCATCACTGTTCCCATCATCACTACTCGTTCCCATCATCACTGTTCCCATCATCACTACTCGTTCCCATCATCACTGTTCCCATCATCACTGTTCCCATCATCACTGTTCCCATCATCACTACTCGTTCCCATCATCACTGTTCCCATCATCACTGTTCCCATCATCACTGTTCCCATCATCACTACTCGTTCCCATCATCACTGTTCCCATCATCACTACTCGTTCCCATCATCACTACTCGTTCCCATCATCACTGTTCCCATCATCACTGTTCCCATCATCACTTTTCCCATCATCACTGTTCCCATCATCACTGTTCCCATCATCACTGTTCCCATCATCACTGTTCCCATCATCACTGTTCCCATCATCACTGTTCCCATCATCACTACTCGTTCCCATCATCACTGTTCCCATCATCACTGTTCCCATCATCACTACTCGTTCCCATCATCACTGTTCCCATCATCACTGTTCCCATCATCACTGTTCCCATCATCACTACTCGTTCCCATCATCACTGTTCCCATCATCACTGTTCCCATCATCACTGTTCCCATCATCACTGTTCCCATCATCACTGTTCCCATCATCACTGTTCCCATCATCACTACTCGTTCCCATCATCACTGTTCCCATCATCACTGTTCCCATCATCACTGTTCCCATCATCACTGTTCCCATCATCACTGTTCCCATCATCACTACTCGTTCACATCATCACTGTTCCCATCATCACTGTTCCCATCATCACTGTTCCCATCATCACTGTTCCCATCATCACTGTTCCCATCATCACTGTTCCCATCATCACTACTCGTTTCCCATCATCACTGTTCCCATCATCACTGTTCCCATCATCACTGTTCCATCATCACTACTCGTTCCCATCATCACTGTTCCCATCATCACTGTTCCCATCATCACTGTTCCCATCATCACTGTTCCCATCATCACTACACTCGTTCCCATCATCACTGTTCCCATCATCACTGTTCCCATCATCACTGTTCCCATCATCACTGTTCCCATCATCACTACTCGTTCCCATCATCACTACTCTTCCCATCATCACTGTTCCCATCATCACTGTTCCCATCATCACTGTTCCCATCATCACTGTTCCCATCATCACTGTTCCCATCATCACTGTTCCCATCATCACTGTTCCCATCATCACTGTTCCCATCATCACTGTTCCCATCATCACTGTTCCCATCATCACTGTTCCCATCATCACTGTTCCCATCATCACTGTTCCCATCATCACTACTCGTTCCCATCATCACTGTTCCCATCATCACTGTTCCCATCATCACTGTTCCCATCATCACTGTTCCCATCATCACTGTTCCCATCATCACTGTTCCCATCATCACTGTCCCATCATCACTACTACTCGTTCCCATCATCACTGTTCCCATCATCACTGTTCCCATCATCACTGTTCCCATCATCACTGTTCCCATCATCACTGTTCCCATCATCACTGTTCCCATCATCACTGTTCCCATCATCACTGTTCCCATCATCACTGTTCCCATCATCACTACTCGTTCCCATCATCACTGTTCCCCATCATCACTGTTCCCATCATCACTACTACTCGTTCCCATCATCACTGTTCCCATCATCACTGTTCCCATCATCACTACTCGTTCCCATCATCACTGTTCCCATCATCACTGTTCCCATCATCACTACTCGTTCCCATCATCACTGTTCCCATCATCACTGTTCCCATCATCACTACTCGTTCCCATCATCACTGTTCCCATCATCACTGTTCCCATCATCACTACTGTTCCCATCATCACTGTTCCCATCATCACTGTTCCCATCATCACTGTTCCCATCATCACTGTTCCCATCATCACTGTTCCCATCATCACTGTTCCCATCATCACTACTCGTTCCCATCATCACTGTTCCCATCATCACTGTTCCCATCATCACTGTTCCCATCATCACTGTTCCCATCATCACTGTTCCCATCATCACTACTCTTTCCCATCATCACTGTTCCCATCATCACTGTTCCCATCATCACTGTTCCCATCATCACTGTTCCCATCATCACCGTTCCCATCATCACTACTCGTTCCCATCATCACTGTTCCCATCATCACTGTTCCCATCATCACTGTTCCCATCATCACTCCCCATCACCGTTCCCATCATCACTGTTCCCATCATCACTGTTCCCATCATCACTGTTCCCATCATCACTGTTCCCATCATCACTGTTCCCATCATCACTACTCGTCCCATCATCACTGTTCCCATCATCACTGTTCCCCCATCATCACTGTTCCCATCATCACTGTTCCCATCATCACTGTTCCCATCATCACTGTTCCCATCATCACTACTCGTTCCCATCATCACTGTTCCCATCATCACTGTTCCCATCATCACTACTCGTTCCCATCATCACTGTTCCCATCATCACTGTTCCCATCATCACTGTTCCCATCATCACTGTTCCCATCATCACTGTTCCCATCATCACTGTTCCCATCATCACTGTTCCCATCATCACACTGTTCCCATCATCACTGTTCCCATCATCACTGTTCTCCCATCATCACTGTTCCCATCATCACTGTTCCCATCATCACTGTTCCCATCATCACTGTTCCCATCATCACTACTCGTTCCCATCATCACTGTTCCCATCATCACTGTTCCCATCATCACTGTTCCCATCATCACTGTTCCCATCATCACTGTGTTCCCATCATCACTACTCGTTCCCATCATCACTGTTCCCATCATCACTGTTCCCATCATCACTGTTCCCATCATCACTGTTCCCATCATCACTACTCGTTCCCATCATCACTGTTCCCATCATCACTGTTCCCATCATCACTACTCGTTCCCATCATCACTGTTCCCATCATCACTGTTCCCATCATCACTGTTCCCATCATCACTGTTCCCCCATCATCACTGTTCCCATCATCACTGTTCCCATCATCACTACTCGTTCCCATCATCACTGTTCCCATCATCACTGTTCCCATCATCACTGTTCCCATCATCACTGTTCCCATCATCACTGTTCCCATCATCACTGTTCCCATCATCACTGTTCCCATCATCACACTGTTCCCATCATCACTGTTCCCATCATCACTGTTCCCATCATCACTGTTCCCATCATCACTGTTCCCATCATCACTACTCGTTCCCATCATCACTGTTCCCATCATCACTGTTCCCATCATCACTACTCGTTCCCATCATCACTGTTCCCATCATCACTGTTTCCCATCATCACTGTTCCCATCATCACTGTTCCCATCATCACTGTTCCCATCATCACTGTTCCCATCATCACTACTGTTCCCATCATCACTGTTCCCATCATCACTGTTCCCATCATCACTGTTCCCATCATCACTGTTCCCATCATCACTGTTCCCATCATCACTGTTCCCATCATCACTGTTCCCATCATCACTGTTCCCATCATCACTGTTCCCATCATCACTACTGTTCCCATCATCACTGTTCCCATCATCACTGTTCCCATCATCACTGTTCCCATCATCACTGTTCCCATCATCACTGTTCCCATCATCACTGTTTCCCATCATCACTGTTCCCATCATCACTGTTCCCATCATCACTGTTCTTCATCACTCGTTCCCATCATCACTGTTCCCATCATCACTGTTCCCATCATCACTGTTCCCCATCATCACTGTTCCCATCATCACTGTTCCCATCATCACTGTTCCCATCATCACTACACGTTCCCATCATCACTGTTCCCATCATCACTGTTCCCATCATCACTGTTCCCATCATCACTGTTCCCATCATCACTGTTCCCATCATCACTACTCGTTCCCATCATCACTGTTCCCATCATCACTGTTCCCATCATCACTGTTCCCATCATCACTGTTCCCATCATCACTACTCCTTCCCATCATCACTGTTCCCATCATCACTGTTCCCATCATCACTGTTCCCATCATCACTGTTCCCATCATCACTACTCGTTTCCCATCATCACTGTTCCCATCATCACTGTTCCCATCATCACTGTTCCCATCATCACTGTTCCCATCATCACTGTTCCCATCATCACTGTTCCCATCATCACTGTTCCCCATCATCACTGTTCCCATCATCACTACTGTTCCCATCATCACTGTTCCCATCATCACTGTTCCCATCATCACTGTTCCCATCATCACTGTCCCATCATCACTGTTCCCATCATCACTGTTCCCATCATCACTACTCGTTCCCATCATCACTGTTCCCATCATCACTGTTCCCATCATCACTGTTCCCATCATCACTGTTCCCATCATCACTGTTCCCATCATCACTGTTCCCATCATCACTGTTTCCCATCATCACTGTTCCCATCATCACTGTTCCCATCATCACTACTCCTCGTTCCCATCATCACTGTTCCCATCATCACTGTTCCCATCATCACTGTTCCATCATCACTGTTCCCATCATCACTGTTCCCATCATCACTACTCGTTCCCATCATCACTGTTCCCATCATCACTGTTCCCATCATCACTGTTCCCATCATCACTGTTCCCATCATCACTTTCGTTCCCATCATCACTGTTCCCATCATCACTGTTCCCATCATCACTGTTCCCATCATCACTGTTCCCATCATCACTTTTCCCATCATCACTACTCGTTCCCATCATCACTGTTCCCATCATCACTGTTCCCATCATCACTGTTCCCATCATCACTGTTCCCATCATCACTGTTCCCATCATCACTGTTCCCATCATCACTGTTCCCATCATCACTACTCGTTCCCATCATCACTGTTCCCATCATCACTGTTCCCATCATCACTACTCGTTCCCAGCATCACTGTTCCCATCATCACTGTTCCCATCATCACTGTTCCCATCATCACTGTTCCCATCATCACTGTTCCCATCATCACTGTTCCCATCATCACTACTCGTTCCCATCATCACTGTTCCCATCATCACTGTTCCCATCATCACTGTTCCCATCATCACTGTTCCCATCATCACTGTTCCCATCATCACTGTTCCCATCATCACTGTTCCCATCATCACTGTTCCCATCATCACTGTTCCCATCATCACTACTCTTCCCATCATCACTGTTCCCATCATCACTGTTCCCATCATCACTGTTCCCATCATCACTGTTCCCATCATCACTGTTCCCATCATCACACTGTTCCCATCATCACTGGTTTCCCATCATCACTGTTCCCATCATCAGTTTCCCATCATCACTGTTTCCTCATCAACTGCTCGTTTCCCATCATCACTGTTTTCCCATCATCACTGTTCCCATCCATCACATACTCGTTCCCATCATCACTGTTCCCATCATCACTGTTCCCATCATCACTGTTCCCATCATCACTGTTCCCATCATCACTGTTCCCATCATCACTGTTCCCATCATCACTGTTCCCATCATCACTGTTTCCATCATCACTACTCGTTCCCATCTCACTGTTCCCATCATCACTGTTCCCATCATCACTGTAAGACCCCATCATCACTGTTCCCATCATCACTGTTTTCCCATCATCACTGTTCCCATCATCACTGTTCCCATCATCACTGTTCCCATCATCACTGTTCCCATCATCACTACTCGTTTCCCATCATCACTGTTCCCATCATCACTGTTCCCATCATCACTGTTCCCATCATCACTGTTCCCATCATCCTGTTCCCATCATCACTACTCGTTCCCATCATCACTGTTCCCATCATCACTGTTCCCATCATCACTGTTCCCATCATCACTGTTCCCATCATCACTGTTCCATCATCACTACTCGTCCCATCATCACTGTTCCCATCATCACTGTTCCCATCATCACTGTTTTCCCATCATCACTGTTCCCATCATCACTATCGGTCCCATCATCACTGTTCCCATCATCACTGTTCCCATCATCACTGTTCCCCCATCACTGTTCCCATCATCACTGTTCCCCCATCATCACTGTTCCCATCAGCACTGTTCCCATCATCACTGTTCCCATCATCACTGTTCCT